>NW_027457501.1:0-21697 GCF_027942865.1 Odontesthes bonariensis
TACGACTGGTGTGCTGCCAACCAACAAGAGAGACGTTTGCATTTCAAGACTTCTACAATGCCAGCTTGCGGCACATCTCCAGTCATATTTAGGTCTCAAACCAAGGTCTTTCTCACTCAAGATGGATAACTGTATGCTGTCACTGATTGATTAATTGATTGGTTGTATGGCTGTGGCCACGTGATTGTAATTGGCAGCCATTTTAGCTGCCTGGCAAGGATCCAGCCAAACTTAAATAGCACATGTGTAGGCAACCCACTGACTCTAGTTACCAAAGCTAATGTTAGAGTTCTCCTAACCTACTCATACTGTTAACCCTAGCTTTAGCCACGACAGGTTATATACAGTGTTACGATTATTACTAGCTTAACACTTTTTATACCTATTTATTGCTTTTTTTTTGGTATGTTTTTTATTTTGTTTTTATTTGTGATTGTGTTTGTTTGCATTTTTTTTAAAGGGGCCAGAGAAATTACGCTTTAACAAGGAGTTATTTGCGTCTACCATCTGCTTGGTTCATGTAAACTGGTAGCTTTAAGAAGGCTTGTGGAGAGGAGAGGAGAGGGAGGGAGGAAGACAAACATTTTGGCATTCTGTATTAATGTTGCCTTATTGGCTAATGGGCCTGGCGGAAATCAAGACTTCCTGGGTTTTCACGCCGCTGGCAGATTGTCGAACATCTGGATGACTGGCTGCAGGTGTGAGCTCACAGGGAGTCTGCTCTCCTCTCCGGCGAGCCTCACTCCTCCTGACTGTAACGAGTTTTTTTTATGAAGCAACGTGGTGGTGAAAGAGTAGCTCCTGCCTATCTGTATCGTCTTTCCTTGAAAATATTGTACAGTTGATTTGATTTGTCAGAGTTGGCTCCATGACAATGTGTTTGTTTTGTGTGTTTTTGGCTCGCTGGCTGACTCTTAAGTGGCAGGTGAAATCACCCGAGCTCAAATGAAATCAGGCAGGTTTTCTTGATTGTTTTTCTCATGAAATCGACTCCACCTGTCCCGACGAGGCCAGGGATGCTTCTTGTTGCTGTAGCTTATCGTTGACTTGGCAGCAAGATGTTTTTTTTTATTGTTTTTTTTACTTTTGTTAACTTAAAGTCCTATTTATTTTCATCTTAAAGCAAAACCTATATTGTTGTTGTTTAATATTGTGTTCTAAGTTTTACATAATTTAAGTGCATCTATTGTTTACATTCCAGCGGTTATATCGATAACCTTGCTCTTTATCTTAATATATATATATGTGCATCTTTATTACAAAAATAAAAGTTTTGGAAAAATAAGAGCTCAGTTTTGACTCTGATTTAGACTTTTGTTGCATAGCAGTCGTGAGATCGAGCGTGTTTCAAGATCAACGTTATAAATCCTACAAAGGAGAAGAAACAAACAGCATGGATGATTCATAAGTGGAAAAAAGCACATTCTTCTGAAGCTGTTCAGGAACAAGAAGCAGACTAAGATGAGTGAAGAAGCAGCCGATGCAGAACTGTTGCTTCAGACCACAAAGATTACAATAAAGTCTGTCTGCTTGGAAGGAAATACAAAGAAACGATGGCTGGATCAAGACTTCAGCACGGTGCCGTAAATAAGACAAAGCTGGCAGGGTTTTCAGTATATGATGGGAGGGGTAAACGTTTGACATCTGGAGGTGTGTTAAAGCGACTGCAGTGGAAACTTTGGTTCAGTTTGGTGTTACGTAAGTCATAACTGCAACAAATCCGCGTTTTTTTTCTGTGTAAAATGTGAGCCGCAGGTCAGCCATTAATTAGTGCCTAAAAGCGTTTTTTTTGTGATGGAAAAACATTAATTTTGGCAAAGTGTTCCCACAAGCACCTTCTTAAAATGCAACCTCTGCTTTCTGGAGCCTTTACGATCATCTCCGTCTCATCGGCACACAAAAGAAACAAAGATCAACTCTTTCTCTTAGTAGCGTTCACGGATTCTCCCGACCCTCCCTTCGTTGTGTTTTTGTGTGTGTGTTGTGTGGGAAGGGGAGTGAGTTTTGTTGCAACTCGTCTGAACAGACCAATTTAGGGTGAGTGACACTGAGGAGAATGTTTGGGCAACAGATGCTCGAACAAAGACTTTCCAGCACACAATGGGACACTGAGATACTTGTGACTGATTTCCATCTATTAACACAAAGTGGAGCAGAAGTTGAGGTCCTCCCCTTTGAGGGTGTGGGTGTGTGTGTGATTAGTTTTTGTCCAAATGCCAACTTTAGATACGTGAAATGTGTTATACATGTAAATGATTATGCAACTATAAAACAAAAAGCGTAAAAAAAACTAAAGAATGACAGAAAAAAAACGAACTTGTTTCTTTATATGATATATGCACATTTTCCTGTACTCGTCTTAAACATCTGGAAACATCTAGAGATGTTGTCTGAATTGAAATGATCAGAAGATGAGAAAAAGAAATAAAGTTTTTTCTGCATCCATCACGGCCAAAAGAGGCAGTTAGGATCCTGTATGTGTGTTGGCATTCAGCTGTGGGCAGGCCGAGGATTTCACTGTGGTAAATGAATAACAGTAGAGGGAAGATGGAGCAGACTCCCACAACCCCCATGGATACTTACCATTCAATACCCATGGCTGTGTGTGTGTATGTGTGTGTGTGTGTGTGTGTGTGTGTGTGTGTGTGTGTGTGTTTGTGCGCATGAATGTGTGTGCTTCTGTAAGACCTCAAAAAGGCCAAGGGCCATGCCTGCGCAGCCCCTCGACCCCTCCCACCCCTCCTGGTCATGCAGCCCCATTGTGAGCGCCTGCTTTCCCTTTTCAGTCTAACATCTGTATGCTAATGCGGCTCAATGGGAATGGACTGGAATAAGCCTGGGAGAGAGGGTGAGGGGTGGCCTCCCTGTGTGTGGGTAGCAATGGGTGGATAAAGTGCTTTGGGAGAATTCAGCAGCAGGGAAGGGTTTGTGCCGGGCTTAGAGAGAACAAGAAGAATTATTCGGTAACGGGCGGCTTAGAAGGGGAATAGATGGGGTCGAGATGACGTTGCAGGGAGGTGAGTCGGAGTGTGTGCAGAGCTCTCTCTTGATTATGTGACAAACACCCTCACGCACCACACAAATAAAACAAATATATACTACCGAAAACTGATGATGGCCTCCATCTCACAACGTTTGCGATGCAGTTATTTAGGTGCTGCAAACACACACACACAGTATTCAGGTTGAATACTGATTCTGGTAATGTTTCAGTCCTGGTTCTGTTGGACCTCAGCGCTGCGTTTGATACTGTAGATCACAGAATCCTGTTGCACAGGCTGGAAAACTGGGTTGGACTTTCTGGAGCGGTCCTTAACTGGTTCAGGTCCTACTTAGAAGGCCGGAGTTATTTTGTTGAAATTGGCAGCTATGAGTCTGAGCGAGTGGCCATGACTTGTGGAGTCCCCCAGGGGTCAATTCTTGGACCTCTTCTGTTTAACTTGTATATGCTCCCTTTGGGTCAGATATTGCAGAACTTTAACATCAATTATCACAGTTATACAGATGATACACAACTTTATTTGATTCTCTTTAATTTTAAGACTATTTAAGACTCTTTAATTATCCCCAAACTTAAATAAGTAAAATAAAATATGTAATGTGAAGCTTGCATCAAGTGTTACGAATCTACACAGAAGTTTTTATTTTATGTGAATAAGAAATTACACTGTGTTACATTTGAAATATTTTATGTATCAGGACATTTACAAAATGACCTGGTCCTTACAAGGTCTTAAACTAAGGTAAACAAAACATCAGATGAGCAACACCACATCAGCCAAATGCAGAAGCATTGCATGGAAACTAACTGAACCCTTACTGCTTTCATATCAATTAAAAGGGTAAGTAGCAGCCAGGTGCTGCTAATCAAATACCCTTCTTTAAGTGATCATCAGTAAGTAAAGCAAAAGTTTCCTGGAGCATTTAGGTGTGTGTTAACACGATGCCAAGGAGGAAAGACATCAGCAATGATCTTAGAGAGGCAGCTGTTGCTGCCCATCAACCTGGGAGGGGTTATAAGGCAATTTCCAAACTATCTGGAGTCCATCGTTCCACAGAGAGAAAGATTATTCACAGGTGGAAAACATTCAGGACAGCTGTCAATCTTCCCAGGAGTGGACGTCCCAGCAAGGTCACCCCAAGGTCAGAAACCCAAGAGCTACATCTCAGACTCTGCAGGCCTCAGTTAGCATGTTAAAGGTTAAAGTTCATGACAGCACAGTTAGAAACAGACTGAACAAGTATGGCTTGTGTGGAAGGGCTGCAGGAGAAAGCCTCTTCTCTCTAAAAAGAACATGGCAGCACAGCTTAGGTTTGCAAAGCTGCTTCTGAACAAACCTTCACAAAAGACTTTTCAGAATTCTGTAAATACGACATCAGGTGAGCACACGGAGCATTTCACAGTGTATAGTAACAAGATCACTGCTGCCTTCTGTTAATACCGAGGGCTTTGTCATACTTCACCAGTGTGTTTCTGGCTGTATCAAACAACAAACTTCCGTAGTCCGAATGTTGCTGCTGTCCCTCTACTGGATTTGTTCCGTTTCTGCAGGATGAAGATGGTCTGTTTCATTCACTTTGAGAGCTCATGTTGATTGCAGCAAAAGCTTCCAAATGCAAATGCAACATTGGAATCGACTCCAGGCCTTTTACCTGAATTGAAGGAGAGAAGACAAAGGGACAGCTCACACCCGTGCATCAAAGAATGTTTGAGTCTGTTATCCAGTTACATTTAAGACACTGACAAAGACAGTTTCACATATTCAATGGATGTAAGTAAAAGGATGAAGCCCCACCTCCCTAACAATGTGAAGACCTTTTCACTAAAGTTGGAATTCTAGATTTAAATCAGCAGATCTTGGACCAACAATCTTGGACCAATTTCCCAAAAAACCTGGAAAAGTGAGGTGTTGACATCTAGTGGAAGTTTTGTGAACTACAACAGTTCTGCATCATCATGTTGATGTGCTGCAGTTCCCGTCTTATCATAAACACCGCTCAACTGAAAAGAGGTACACTGGAAAAGATGCCCCTCCAAAAATAAGTAAGAAAAACAACAAATACAAGACGTTTTTGCTTTAAATTAGCAAAAAAAATCTGCCAATGGAACTAGTGAAAATCGGCTTGTCAAGATTTCATGATATAAGATGTGATATTTAGGACTTTTGAGATAAAAGTGATCTTGAAATTAGCTTAAAAACCTCTTCAAATGTCAAAAAAAGCTTGTTTCATATGAAATCCGACTCAAAACAATTTGTTTTCAAGACTTTTTCATTTAACAAGATTGAATTGACAAATTATCCTATTTTAAAAGTCCATTTGTTTTGTCCCTTTTTTGGTGGTGACTGACAACCTTTTGACGCTTGTGTTTGAGTGACCAAAAATCCAGGAATCCAGGAAAGACAGACAAGATTTGAGGTTGATGTATTGCTTTTAGTTTCTCAGTTAAGAAGAGGTATATCAATGAGAAAACAAGTGCTCAGTTTAGGGAGGCCATAGTTATGTTACCAACAATGAGCGCAGAGTCGGTTGAAGGAATGCTGGATCATTTTAACTTGAAAATTTTTAATGTAATGGAAGCTGTTGCACCGACAAGAATCAAGAGCACCTTGATCAAACAGAAAACCCCATGGAGAAACACCACTACGGTCAAAAATCTGAAAAGAGAATGCAGGAAAGCTGAACGCAAATGGAGGAAAACAAAGCTTCAGATTCACTATGAGCTATATAAAGAAAGCCTGCGTAGTTATAACAATGAGCTGTGCAAGGCCAGACAGCTGCATTTATCTGAAATGATTAATAAGAATGTCAACAATTCTCCAACTCTGTTTGCTATGGTTGAAAAACTCACAAATCCTCCTAAACAGTCAAACCCAGACCTCCTCACCACTGAGAAATGCAATGAATTTGCCCACTTTTTCAGCCAAAAAATCAAAACAATTAGACAAAACATTCACGTAACACAGACAAACAAGAAAACTAATCTGTGTCTAAAACCTAGAAATAACTCTGATGTTATGTCACAATTTAATGTTGTTAATTTAAAAATCCTAGAGTAAACAGTTCGGCATCTGAAATCAACAACTTGTTCTCTGGACATAATACCATCCGACTTTTTAAAAACTGTTTTTACCTCAGTAGAAAGTGATCTCCTACGAATAGTTAACAGCTCACTGGCATCAGGCATTTTTCCCAAGTCACTAAAGACAGCTGCCATTAAGCCACTCCTAAAGAAGAGAACTCTAGACGCCTCTATGATGAACAACTACAGACCTGTCTCTAACCTCTCTTTTATATCCAAGATTATTGAGAAAGTTGTATTTAACCAGCTCAACGACTTTCTGAAGGAAAGTGGAAGTCTTGATAACTTTCAATCAGGCTTCAGACGTCATCACAGCACTGAAACAGCTCCGGTCAAAGTGTTAAACGACATCAGGTTGAATACTGATTCTGGTAATGTTTCAGTCCTGGTTCTGTTGGACCTCAGCGCTGCGTTTGATACTGTAGATCACAGAATCCTGTTGCACAGGCTGGAAAACTGGGTTGGACTTTCTGGAGCGGTCCTTAACTGGTTCAGGTCCTACTTAGAAGGCCGGAGTTATTTTGTTACTATTGGCAGCTATGAATCTGAGCGAGTGGCCATGACTTGTGGAGTCCCCCAGGGGTCAATTCTTGGAGCTCTTCTGTTTAACTTGTATATGCTCCCTTTGGGTCAGATATTGCAGAATTTTAACATCAATTATCACAGTTATGCAGATAATACACAACTTTATGTGTCTCTGTCACCGGACGACTGCAGCCCAGCAGACGTACTGTGTCAGTGTCTGGAGGAAGTAAACACCTGGATGAGAGAGAATTTTCTACAATTAAATGAAGACAAAACTGAGATCATTCTGTTTGGGAGCAAAGAGAAGAGGGTCAGCGTTGGTAAATATCTTGAGACTCGGGCCCTTACAATCACTGACCAAGTTGGTAACCTCGGAGTGTTGATAGACTCAGATCTGACTTTCAGCAGCCACATCAAAGCTGTCACCAAGGCAGCTTTTTACCACCTCAGAAACATCAACAGAATGAAAGGTTTCCTCTCCCAAAAAGACCAGGAGAAACTCATCCATGCATTAATCTCCAGTAGACTCGATCACTGTAACGCTCTTTTAACTGGACTTCCCAAAAAGAGCATTAAACATCTGCAGCTCATCCAGAACGCTGCTGCTGGAGTTTTAACCCGGACTAAGAGATCTGAACACATCACAGCAGCTTTAACATCTTTACTCTGGCTTCCAGTCAGTCACAGAATAGATTTTAAAAGTCTGCTGATGGTTTACAATCTGTGATCTGTTCAGAGAATATAAAGCCAGCAGAGCTCTTAGATCCAAGGACTCAGGTCAGCTGGTCCAGTCCAGAGTCCAGACTAAACATGGAGAAGCAGCATTTAGCTGTTATGCTGCGAACAAGTGGAACAAACTGCCAGTGGAGATTAAACTTTCACCAAATGGAGACATTTTTAAATCCAGGTTAAAAACATTTCTGTTCTCATGTGTCTATGCATGAAATCTGCACGATATCTTTGAATTTATCTGGACTGTTGCTTGTTTTTAAATTCATTTAAATGATTTTATTTGTTTCTCTTTATATTATTTTATGTATTTTTGATGCTTCTTGCACTCCCTGCTGCAATGCTTTTATTTTATGTAAAGCTCTTTGAATTGTTTGTACATGAAATGTGCTATATAAATAAATTTGATTTGATGAGTGATGAATGATTGCATGTGCACTGTCCTGTCTGCCGCACATTCAGAGATGAGCTCTGCCCTAATGGGATGGGGTCGGCATCCACAGCATGAGCCGGGCCTTGCACGTAACAGCTGCTTGATCTGGAAGGTGAATAAAAACGAGCCTTTGTGAGTCAATGACACGGCAGCTCTTTACCAAACATGAATGCTTCTGCTAAACGTCTGTACATGGTTGACACGGTCCATCATGCCTCTCTGAGGTTCATCACTAACTGACTCAGTCATTGGTATACTTTTATATATATAAGGCATTACTTGGTCTACTGCCTTCCTATATGTGTTCCCTAATTGCACAAAGAGGTGCTGGTCCTCACTCCTTCTGTTCTCTAGACTACATGTTGCTTTCTGTTCCACGGTCCCGTACTGAAGTGGGTAAAAAGGCTTTTGGCTGCTCTGCACCTCCAGCATGGAATATGTTGCAGAAGGACTGGAAACTAACCTCTTTGAGCGCCTTCAAATCCAAACTGAGGACACTTGAGGCCGACTCCACTACATGTACTTCTTTTTCATGACCTGCTTGTAAATTCAATTTAATTTCTTTCATTTGTTTGTGTTTTTATCTGTGTAATTTGTATTTGCTGCTGCCTATCTTGGCCAGGTCTCCCTTGAAAAAGAGGTTCTTAATCTCAATAGGACCTTCCTGGTTAAATAAAGGTTATAATAATAATAATAATAATAATGATACCATTTTTAACTTTCACATGCTTGGTTGTGTGTACTGTTGTTGTCTTGTCTGTCAGGATGTATTTTACGGGTCATTTTGTCCTGGGATCGCTGAATCCACCAGCTCTGTGCTACGGTACAAATAAAGAAACCTTGAACCTTGAACTTGTAGTTGCTCTCATGGCCAGGAGACATTTTATTTGACCTAATTATCGGACTTTTTCTCTGCCTGAGGCACATTTGTGGAGGTGAGACGGTGTCTGATTAACGCAGGTGAAGTGTCCCTGAGTTCAGAGTAACTGCTCTGCACCATCGGACGAATCAGATGCATCCTAATTCAGAAAAACTTTATTTTGTTACCGTTGCACTGCGGACACTCTTCTGTTTTGAATACATTTTTGAGTTTGTGATTTTCTAGCCAAAGTAGAATAAAGAAAGAAAATCTTCTGGAAAAAGTTGCTTGGAGATCTGGGGACCAGCAGGGGAAATATTTTTCTGCAATGCATACTTCGGCAGACCTTTGCAGAAAAATGCATCCCCTGCTTTAAAGAGAGAATGGAATGATACAACTACATTATCATTTGTTTACCTGGTTGAATTAACAGATGTCTTTAAACTTAAAATAATCAAGTTTCATTGTTTTAGGTTCATTTTTAGATGATTTAATCTGGGCTATAATACTGAGTAAAGATTGATATTCACAGAAAATGTCTCCAACCGTCTTTCCGGCTTACTATAAAAGTGTTATTCACTGCCTTTACTTTGGAATATTTGCACAATAATATAATAATAGGTGAAAGAGATGCTATAAAATGTGCAATTTGTTCGGATTATCACAAGTGTACATGTATTATTAATCCACATGAAAAAATGAGAAAAAAAGATTAACACCATCGTCAGCTCAATATTATCACTGTAACTTTATTGGATAAATGTAATAATCCACACCTGAAACGCTCCGTGAATCAGGATGATTTTCATCAGAAACTGATTATGCTGACTATGCAACAGTGTATCTGGGAATTTTTTTGGGTTAAATTACATGCTAATTCCACAATGTAGATTTAATCAAAAGTAAAAGTACATGACGTAAGAACTGCCGGACAGATACAGTTACATGCAGCAGAACGCTGCAATCAAACAGTGATAAGATGACACAGCTGCGTCACATGTTGTACTTTTTACATCAGTTTAAAATGACAGTTTCAGAGCAAGGACATCTGGTTTGGTTAAACGCCCGTCAGCTCACGTCTGTCCACGCTTTCTCTGCCCACGTCAGCTGGGAAACGAGAGGCCAGACTGCTATAAAGTCCAATCATGATAACATATGTGAGAAGAAGAAACCCCTGAATCTAATCACAAAGGAAAATGTTGATTTCATTGAAAGGTCAGAACAACTTGATAAAAAATGGGTTCAAAACAAAAAGTCTGTTTTTCTCATGAGCTCACAATGCTGATGATAATGTTGTAACACGGACCTCCGAGTGGAACCAGCTCAAATATAGAATAGAAAAATACTTTATTCATCCCCCAAAGGGGGAAATTCAAATTAGTGAAGTAGCTCAAATTTAAAAAAAAATATATATATATATATAATATTTACAATGATTGTATATTAACAACAACAATAATAATAATTCTAATAAAAATATTACTACTAACTAATAATAATAATGATAATAATGATAATAATAATAATAATAAATTACTAAAAAATAAATAAATAAATAAAAATATAGCTGCTTCTGTGAAAAAATCATTGATTTTTCTGTATTTTATTATACAAACTTCTCTCATGAGGTAATTACCTGGGATGTTTGTCAATTAACAGGTGATCTAAGTAAATTAGATCACCTTTACCTTCTTAATATGAGCGACTACGAGTTGCGCTGATGTACTGTTGGTGGTGCAGAATATGTGACCACATGTGATAATCCAACCAAAACATACGGACGGCTTATCAATGGAGGTTGTTATGTCACAGAGTTTTCTGACAATGTCATTCTTATCAGCCAGAGCCGAGAGGCGTTTCAAGAGAAGGGACATGACCACTTTTAAAAAGCTGAGAGAACAGAGCAGGAGCCCTGATTTTCTTCTGCTTGGGTAGCATTCTTCCCCGGGAGCAGCGTCTGATCCAAACCTGCAGCAGCACTCTATGATGAGCCACAATCATGCTCAGCCCCCGCTTTCAACAAAGGAGCTGAGATGGTTGATGTACTTCAGTCACATCATCAGCATCCTCTCTCTGCTGCTTCTGCTGTGGAGCTACAGGTGGGTGAAATAACTCAGATCCAAACATACACACACACACACACACACACACACACACACACACACACACACACACACACACACACACACACACACACACCACCAAAGATAATGTAGACTACCATATCAGACGAGGTTTGAACTGAATTTTTTAATGTTTTTGACAGGAAAATGCAGATTTTTCTCCAGAAATTAGGATTGATTTTTTTTTTATTAATTGAATTAATTGGATTTTTTAAGTTAAATAGTTGATAAGTAGTATAACAAATATGTGTAGCAATCAGCAACTAAAACAAGGACAGGGAGCAAAACTAAGGAGCAAGCTCTTACAAGAATAAGAAGTAAACTCAGACCACACAAACAAACAAACTAAGGAAACAAACCTAAAACCACAAACCATGATAACTTCTCAGAGGATTTTCTGACAAATACTGGGCGCTAATTTTGTGATATTTGTTATTAGCCTATCTTTAGCCGGCTCTATACAACCATCTGTGTCTCCTGGAAGTAAGGATTATTAAAATAAAACTAAAGTTAGAAAACTTCAGCAAGTGGCAGGAGCTGTACAATGAAGTCCATCACTGGGATTGTCTGATGAGAATCAAATGACAAAGTTCAAAACAAAACGCTGTAACTTCTTCTGTGACTAAAAGCTGCCAAACAAGAAAAGAAGGAAAATGTTAGTGTAATCTTATCTGTGCTGAGCTGCTCATTTCCTGCCAGCTGAAGGCAGTCTCAGACCATAACACCTAATAGCTCCACAGTACAAAACGGTTATATAATATATATATATATTATACAGTTACAAAATAATTACCTACATATACTGTATTTTCAAATTCAAAATTTATTTATATAGCACATTAAAACAACCTCAGCTGCTTCACAATAGCAACTGCATCACATATTAAGAGAGTCATCAATAAAATAGCAATAAGAATAACTTCATCACAGATAAAAATAAAATTTGAGATAAAATTAGCAAAAAAATAACAATAATAGTAACAACAAAAGTAGCAAGCCAAGGTAAACTCCATTTCAGCTGGTGGAAGGCCAGGGAAAAGAGATGTTTTCAGTCTGTATTTGCCTTCACAAATCTTGACACGTTTAGGGCCTGAAAGATGGGGAATAGGAGAAAAGATTTCATCCTTTTCCTCCTATTTTTATTTTACTTGAAATTACTTATGACATCTCGCAAATCGAATAATTTGTTGCGGTTCTGCAGGCCCGACAGGAGCTTACAGCTTTGGACCCAGCGCAACCAAACACATGCAAATCTGCAAATCTCAGCCGAACCAACTACACAAATCTCAGCCGAACCAACAACACAAATCTCAGCCGAACCAACAACACAAATCTCAGCCGAACCAACTACATTTCCCAAGAAATGTGATCAGGAACTTGCAGGTGGGCAGAGAGAAATGATCCTTTTGATGACCGTTTCCTCCTAAACCCTTAATCAGCTGAAGGGAAACTCTGCTTTATTGAATGTTTTTCACTCTTGCAGCTCTTCAGGAACAATCGGCTTCTCTGGTGAAAGTGAGGTGGACAAAAACACTTCTGGTGTCAGCTTTTCTGGAGCACCGCGGCGAAAGAAAGGTCAACACTGTTCAGTTTCCGCCCTTCAGTGTACGCTCAAAGCAGCTCAGGCAAATGCAACAGCAATGTAACAGACTAACTCTCGTTGGTATTTGAAAGAGGAAAAGCATCGTGTCTGGTCTTGAAGCTGAGTTTCCTATAATCGACAGATATCCTCTGCTTTCCTGACCAACACTATTGTTGAAGCATAAGGGACTGCACCTCTCTCGGATAACTCCTCTTTTCCACAGCTGGCAACACAAATAATGACGATATGTGTTACATGTTGCAGAAAACAACATTTCCAAACCGTTAACTTTAGACATTTTGCAGAATCATCTAATATTTATGTTTTTGCCTGTTAAAATCATCAACTAATTCCTTTTTACGGAAGCCCAGAGCGGCCTTTTTTTTGATGGTTTTCTCGAGATATGAGTTAATTTACCGATGGCTTTCGAGGCCACTTTTTCTCCCCAGTCCACCCCTGTTTATATGTGTTTATATGTATTTCTGGCAAAGGTTTTTACCCATTTTTACCCCCCTTTCATGGAAAACTGAATAAAGTAGCCTATGAATCAAACATGGAATGTGGAGCGTTTGTGAAAATGCACAAAGAAAATCCCGCTGGTGTGACAAGCATTTAGTTATTTATCTCGTTATCTCGAGAAAACGATAACGGCACCTCTCGTGCATCATTCGGTAACCATGGAGACGGCCTGGTCCCCTCAGCCGGTCACTGATGAAGTCGACTGTATCAGCAGGATCACTGAGGTGTAAACGCCTGCTGAGCTGCAGTCGAGCCGGCCGTCTGCTAAAAGGACGCGGGCTGATATGAAAGTTATGTCTACAAGACAAACAAACTGCGAACACATAAAACACATATAAACAGTGGTGGACTGGGGAGAAAAAGTGGCCTCGAAAACCATCAGTATATCAACTCGTTATCTCGAGAAAACGATCATTGTTTTCTCGAGATAACCAAATCAAATCAAATCAAATCAAATTTATTTGTATAGCACATTTCATGTACAAACAGTTCAAAGTGCTTTATATAAAATAAAAGCATTGCAGCAGGGAGTGGAAGAAGCATTAAAAATACATAAAAGAATATAAAGAGAAACAAATTTAAATTAATTTAAAAACGACATAATTATCTTGTTATCTCGAGAAAACCATCAAAAAAAAGTTTATACGTACATGTCCGCTCTGGGCTTCCGTACCTTTTAACGCACAGAACTGTTTGATAATTATCATATAGGCCAGTAGAAAAAGTGTAACAATTCTTCTTTTGGCGGCAGGTCGCGTTCTTGGAATATCTCTGCGGAGTGAAAAGTTAGTCTATCAGTGCTGCTTACGCTGTCAAGGCGAGCTGCACATCACTGGTGGTGTCCGGTGGATGCACACGGATCACTTTTCAAAAATAACAAAAACAAAAAAAAGCTCCCTCCTCCCCTACCCTCACTTCTTTAAATAAATACACAAAAAAAAAACAACATAAAAAACCAACAAAAACTTTCCCTACGGTACAGCTAGCATCATGTGTCCTATTCCCCAAGGCTGTGAGACGCCCTCTGAAGTCTCGGTGGCCTCTGCTGGAGATCACTCTGAAGGTAATAAAGGGCTCCACAGAGGTTTTATTCCATTGTGCCAGAAGGTTCTGGTAATATGAAGCGATGGTTGGTTGGGTCACCCCCCCTTTTCTGTTGTGTATTTATGGATTTATTAATCATACTAAAACTTATCTACATATCTATCCTACTGCAGGGTTGGATAACTTTGTCAACCCAAAAAAAGGGAGCTATATTGAAATATAATTCTCAAACATGCGTCTCTGCGTTCTCTCAGGTAAATTTGAAGACGGGTTCCTGGAGGTGAAGAACCAAGAGGAAAAGACGGACTCCTTTCCTTACAACTTCACTGCCTGCATCTCCACCATGTTTGATTTCACCAATGTGCTTCAGGTAACATCACGTCACGTTTCCTTTAGGCCTGGACAACAATTAAAATGTTTAATATAATTAATCACATGATTAATCACGATTAAAGCAATACTATGTAACATTTCTACCTTAAAATAACAGCTTGAAAAAAATTGTGCGGCTAGAATGAGTTTTAATATTACGATTGGCCTGTCTCCTATGCCCTTCGGGGGTCTGAGTTGGAAAAACTGCGCTATGTAACTTTGCTGGAGCGGCCCGGGAGCTGAGCGGAAGTACTTCGACTTGCTTTCTGGCACACCTACCGCAAAAACAAATAGACCCCTCTCAGCTCCCAGGTACATTTGATTACTCTTACCTTCTCGGTCGACATAGCTTGCACCTTCTGACTCCTCGCCGGTTCGTCAACAAACGTGAAACGTGAAAGCGAAAGGGTGTTGTATTTACGACAGTGTAACCGTACATTACCTCCAAGCCTGTAGGGGGAGCTCCATAATGGGCTTTTTGAGAAGTTACATAGTATTGCTTTAATCGCATTTGTGCGCAAAATCCAAAAATGAATCCAAAAGTAGTGTATAGCTTTTAGCATTTAGCTTTATTTTAAATGTGCTGCCATATAAATGAAAGTGCCATAACATTTGTTGTGCAAACACACTTTTAACATCAGCATCTTTCTGTAGTTTTTATGTAGAAGCCTCGCTCCACTGTCTGTTTCCTTGAATGACTTGCTGCTATCAGTTGTGTGTTTTGCCTTTAAGTGATATTTTAGACTGAAACTACTACGCTGAGAAGACAATTCAACTTGGCTGTAAATGCAGGAGTTTTTTTTTAAAATTTATTTTGAAATACGTGCTTTTATGTTGAAACGAGTAAAACAGTAAGTAGCGCCGGTTAGCTCCGTTAGCTTCACACAGAGACCGAGCAGCACCTGTAGCGGTGATGTTAGCTGCTAGTTTATCTTTATTTTATTACTCCATGCTTCGTGGTGTCTGCTGTAACTGTGTGAATGTGATGCATTCAACAGACTTTTACAATAATAAAACCTGCGTTAATGCGAGATAAAATATTTATCGGCGTTAAATAATTAACAAGTTAACGCGCCCAGCCCTAGTTTCCTTACTTTATCACAAAGCAAACAGGATGTGCTCTGTTGAAAGAGCGCTAAAGGATGGAGTGGAATCATAGATTCTTTCTTTTTTTTGTGAGCCTTGAAGCTTAGATTATAGTTGGTTTGGGAGGAAGTATTTCCCCTAATGTTTGCCATGATAAGAAAGAAGAAACTTGGTACTTTTTTATGATCTAAATACTTCTGTTGCAGCTGGTGCAGAGTTTGGAAATGTTGCAGATCCTGGGGGTGAACAGAGTCGTCATCTATAAGACCAACTGCAGCCTTGACACACAGCGTGTTCTGCACTACTACACACATAAAGGCTGAGTATTGTGCACGTTAGTCCTCATAAGCAGCATAGTCCCTGCCAAAAAACTAAAACTGCCATTTTATCAGGACTGCTTGGCCTTACATAGCAGTGCAGAGGTCATCCTTTAGCATCAGTTTTTAATGCTCACCTGTATAAAGTGTGTAGGATTAATGTGACGAAGCAGGGCAAATGTGTAACACAAGTTCATTTCTATTCATAGTACAGTCTAATTTCCAGCTGCCATTTTACATTTTTTGGGGGCCAGAAATATGAACAATGTGCATATTGTTTTTTTTTTAAAAAAAAGCTTGCAAACAGTGCCTGCTGAAATACCAGATACTTAAATGTAAATGTCTTACGTACTCTCAGCTGTGTGGCTAATTAGCTCCAAGCCATTCAGTAAAGGCAGGTATTTACTTGCCCGATGTGAAACTAAAGGTAAAAACAACCAGCGACAGGTGAAGGTTAAGGAAAGTAGAGAAAAAATGTGAAATGGAAACTTTTTACTGGCTCCATCAATGTTTTTATCTTCTTAAAATAATCCCGATTGTGATTTATAGAGGGCTGAAATGTCAACAATCTGTTCCTTTATTGTCTCCTCAGGTTTAGTGGAGGTGATTCCTTGGTCTCTGTCAGATTATCTGAGAGTATCTCGTGGTTGGTTGCCTAAGCACGGTCCAGGCCAACTCCACTACTTTGGTCAGATTCCTGCTCTCAATGACTGCCTCTACAGATACATGTACCGGTCCAGATATGTGGCCTTCCATGACATCGATGAGCTCATTCTGCCCCAGGCAGTCAACAGGTAGAAGTTTCTTGATCAGTTTTTACAATCTATAATAGATGCAGCCTACAGTCTGTGCTTTAAAGTCCTAAGTTTTGGTGTATTGTATGAAACATTCAGTTTCTAAAGTGTTTCACTCATTTTCTCACCAGCTGGTTGGAGTTGATGCCGCGACTGGAGAGAAAATTTGGCCCTGATAGTTGTTACAAGTTTGAGAATAACGTGTTCCCCGTCAACTTTGTCCCGCCTCCCCACAAAGCCAGAACTCTACCCCAACCACAGCGCCTCTGGGAGAAAGTATCCGGCCCCAACATCCTGGCCCACCTGTACCAAGAGCCCATCGATCCGTATGAACGGTACAAAAACTACAAAATCATCGTCAACCCTCGGTCTGTATTCAGCACCAGCGTCCACGGAGTGCTGAAGTCTAAGAAAGACTGCACCTGGGTTTACAGACGCATGGCACGGATATATCACACAAGGTAGGCTGACGCCTTTCTACTTCTTAAAGGGACAGTTCGCCTCTTTTGACATGAAGCTGTATAACATCCCATATTAGCAACATCATTTATGAACATCTTCTTACCCCCTGCTGCGTCCTGTGAGCAGAGTTTCCGCCTCGTTTTGGTGTTGATGAAGGTAGTCCGGCTAGTTAAAAAATATACCTGCCATGCTGTCTGGAGCTGCATAACTGGCACACGCTCTTACACTAAATGCATCACATTCTGAGACTAAAAATCTTTACTCAGACAGAGAGATGACACCAGAGTAAGCCTCTCTCCATTTGTCCCGACAGGGAAATATATAAGCTACTTGACAGGCTTTTCCTTCCCATAGCCCCACATCTGTGGAACAGCTTTCCTGAAGACTGGAGGGCAACAAAAAATGATGTTTCAGTATTTTTTAAATCATACTCAACATCTACTCTTTTGGTCTGGCTCACTGGCATCCAGCGTTGATGAGATGTCTTCTCATTCAATCTTTTGATGATGTTACGATGGAGTGTTTGTTTTTGAGAGACTCTGCCTCTCTAAGGTGCTCTCTTTGTACCCACTTATGTTACAGATCTGTTGTCAATTAACCTAATTAGCTGCAACATGTTCCTCCAGCTGTTTCTTTTTAATACCCCTTTTAATGCCCCCCGTCCCAACTTTTTTCACACCTTGCCACCATCCAATTCGAGATGAGCTAATATTCTTTTAATAAAGTTATTTTTGATGTTCTACTGTTAATAAAACAGAGTTTATTAGCTTTACAAATCAATTGATCAGATTTTTTGACATCCTTTTTATCGTTTCTGCCGGTATTTACTTTTGTGGAGCTCTTCGTGCTGTATTTATTCTGCATGAAGCGTACGGATACGTTCTGATTGATTAGTTTTACGTCCCTCCTGCTGAGCACAGCTGCTCGACTGAGATAAGATTTGATGCATTTTTGTTTCAAACATGTATCTGTCAAAGAGGCTGAGGACACTCCGTAACCATTCTGCCTCTGTGTCCTGTGCAGACTCCAGAGAAACGCACAGCTGACACCAGACCAGATGATTTATGACGGCAGGCTGCTGAACTACAGTGATCGCCTAATACCGGCTGTCAATACTGTGCTGAGAGAGAGTGGACTTCTACCAGAGGACGGCAAATGTTAGCTTCTTTAAGTCAATGTGTGCCTGGGATTGTATTTTGTGAAATAACTGTCACGGTCTCAGGCTTTTTGTTGTGCTTTTGGTTCAGTTTAGGTATTAAACTGCGCATCGATGACGTCATCCCAGTAGACGCGTGTGTAGAAAGTTTCCTATAAGCCCCCCGATAGTCCCGGATAACAACAACACGGCAGCTCTGAGCTAACAGTGCAATAGTACGCGTTCATTCATTCATTGGTCTTAAAGTATTGGTGAAATAAAGACAGATAATGTCTTATTTAGAGGCTGTATTGTCTCTGCCCTGTTCTCTCCCGTTATATAGATGTACAAGTGATCTAAATATCTTCCGAAGGACGCAGACTTTCACCAAACTGTTATCGGTGAGCAGATGAACGCATTTTATGCCAGAAATAAGGTCCAGGTTTAAAAAAACGAACTTCTCCTTTAAGTTGATTTTGTGTTTTTTGTGTCTTTTTAATCATTAATTTTTATTCTTGCTCATTTCTTAACAAGCACCAAGGGAGTCTGTACTGCACTGCAGAAACATCTCACTCTTTTAAGAAAGGAAATACAAGAAACTGATTCATGTGTGTGAGCTGAAAGCGTCTCCTGAATAACAAAACATGCTCGTTAATGGACCTAAACTCACTTTGTCTGAGGGAAAAATCCTTCCACAGGCTTTTCTTTTCACTAAGGGCTGACTTCACAAAGGGGATATAATTTAATCTAACTGTAACTAAGCTTATTTATTCAATTTAATAGAATTATTAATGAATATCATGAATTATGGGGCACTGAGTAAACCAGAAACTAATAAATAAACACTAGTATCAGTTTTCAAGGTCTTTTGGTACTGAGCAGACGTGATGGCGACTCAAACCAGCAGTTATCCCGGTAGACTGATTGTTGTCCGTCTTTTACTGTCGCTTGTATAGTTTGTACATAGTTCCACAGCACAGGAGACAAATTGAAATGTCAATGATTGCGTCTTTGTGCTAAATTGAATAAATTCTGTTGTGCTATATGAAAGGACAAGTTGTTTGTGATTTCTGTGATAAGTGGTTAGTGTTCAGATTCATAGCCTTCATATCTGCTCTGTACGCCTCATATCTGTCCCACAGTGATTGGGCCGCGACATAAAACGGAAACAAGGAGAGTAAAGCCTCGTCCAAAGACACTTTAACTGCAGCTGCAAGGCCAGTGGGGAGGCAGAGGAGCACAACGGCATTAAAGGGACAGTTCGCCTCTTTTGACATGTAGCTGTATGACATCCCATATCAGCAACATCATTTATGAACGTCTTCTTACCCCCTGCTGCGTCCTGTGAGCCGAGTTCCAGCCTCGTTTTGGTGTTGATGAAGGTAGTCCGGCTAGTTGGCTAGGGTCCCGAAAATTAGGGCCCGACTGATATGTTTTTTTCAGGGCCGATACCGATACCGATAATTTTGGAAATGGAAGGCCAATAACCGATATGTGCAACCGATAAATAGAAACATTATTCACGATAAATTAAAAATAGCATGCCCTGACACAAACTTTCATATCCATTAAGTCTTTTTAATTGTAACAATGAAAAGTGCAGGGAGCTGCCAGCAGCATTTGTAAAATAAAGCCAAACATAACTTAGAATAAAACGGGAAATAAAATAATATAAATACATAATTATCAATAAAAAAATAAATCACTCCCTGCTATGAGAATACTTGAATATATGCTATTTTTATATTAAAAAGTAATAGAAAATGAAGTGACTGAGAACTAAAAAGCAAGTGTAGGGAGCTGCTGATAGCATTTTCAAACAGTAAAATAAACATAAACATCCCTCTGAGTCAGGCTTCATGAAGTTGTTTACCTAACACCATGGTTGTTAGCGCAAGCCTGCTAGCTTCTTGGTGGTGGTGTGACAGCCTGTCTGGCTACCCGTAACAAGATGTTACTCCAGATGGCCAAAACTTAATTCTATTAAAGTTAAGTAAGGACGTTAGGACCAGTCACCGTTGGTTCTAACGTGCTGGGTAACCAGTTGTTACGGAACAAGATAGGCTCTCACATCGGCAGGCTACCAAGTAGCTAGCAGGCTTGCGCTAACAAATGGTTAGTCTCAGGAACAAACACAAACACGTTTTATTTGGTCTTCATTGACCATGGCTTTCAGTCCACCTTTCGTGTAGAACTACAGACACGTTCACGTTTCCATGTGGGGGTTTAAAAATCACTGTACACTATGCTGAGACTGCTTTATGGACAACCGTTTCAGTGAGTAGTATTCGCTGTCATTCTGGTTATCCTTACGTGAGCTGAAGGTTTGCGTCGTTACACAGATCAAATGGACCATTTTCACTAGTTGTATACACTAATAAAGACGTTGTGGTGCCGTGCCTTTGCAACGTTGGTGTGTTTGTGACTTATTGCAGGGGATAAGGCTTCGTATATGCTTACCTTGAAGGGAGTTTGTTCTCTGCTTCAAGTTAGTACTGCCACCACCGTGGCCCCACTCGCCACGCAGCCGCCTTGAAACCGCTCACAGCGTTCAGTAGCCACCCCGCCCCCAACTTGCGCCACGGCCGCCTTGAAACCGTTCGCAGCCTAGCGTGTTGATTGGTTGTATTCCGTGTGCCAAACAAATCAGATGCTGTGACGGGCGGGGCAATGCTCATGAACTCAAAGTGGCGAGAGTGAGAGCAGAAGACGCGTTCAGAACGAAACGGCTGCAAAATTTGTTGTGAAAATTATATAAACTTATCAGTGGAAATTTATGGAAAGTATGGCCGATGCCGATATCCCCAAAATGCTAAATATCGGCCCGATATATCGGTGGGGCCGATAATCGGTCGGGCCTTACCGAAAATAAAGCGTCTTGCTTCTCAAAACAATATGCGTTCAAAAGAGTAAAACATTTGCATCACAAGATTCAAATAAATGTCAGTCTGCTGTAGTTCCCCTACAATCCAGTAGAGGGTGCTGTGACTTAGAGGAAGTGAATAAGTGGAATCTGTGAGACGCAGTTTTATCTAAGAAGCAGACGATGTTCTGGTAGAAGAGACATTTACAGACCGGATTCCAAAAAAGTTGGGACACTAAACAAATTGTGAATAAAAACTGAATGTAATGATGTGGAGGTGCCAACATCTAATATTTTATTCAGAATAGAACATGGCGTCAACAAATCCCAAAAAAGAGAGAACAGAGAGAACTTCTGTGGAAAAGCATGAGAAAAGTTAACATCTGACCTTTAATGAATGATTAATTAACTTTGAAACAAATATGTTGAGTATAAAAGAATAAATTGTTGATTTAAGCCAATCATTTCTCTGCAGGGTGACTAAGTTGGTGTGTCTTTAGATTACCTAATTGAGTGAAAGGGTCAACTTTCCCTCGTAACCAAACACATATTTTCTTCAAAAATTTCTGTGTAGCAAGAACAGGAAAAGCATGAGAAAAGTTAACATCTGACCTTTAATGAAATGCAGAACAATAAAATACAAGCAAGTGTAAAGCTCGACTTCACATCAAACTGAAATTAAATATTGCTTCTTCAGATGTTTACATAAATAAACAAAGCTGGTGCAAAGCTACTTTGTGGATCTTAACTTTAAACAAAACAAATATGTTCA
>NW_027457502.1:0-21447 GCF_027942865.1 Odontesthes bonariensis
GCTGCCAAACAGCTATTTTTTCGTAACTCGTAGTCCCGACTCATAGGATACTTAAAATGTTGTCCGCTTTGCTCCTAAAACTTAAACTTTACCTATTCTGTAATTAAACAATCTTTCATTTATACAATCAATAAATATTTAGATCCATCCCTTAACCACTCCCCACCTAAACTCCTCCCTATAACTCCTCCCCTAACACCACTCCCCCTAACCCCCCTCCCCCCTCCCCCCACACCTCATGACCAAGGGGTCACTAGAGTTCACCTCGTGACCAGGGGTCAACTAGAGTTCACCTGTCACGCCTGTCACATCCAATTAACTCATTAAGTTTGACGAAAGGGTGTTAGTTATTGTGTGTGAAACTCAATCTGGTTTTATGAAAAATAGGCACATCACAAATAATATACGACTCATTTTGGACATTTTAGATTACCCTGATTTTGTTCACGATAATGGTTTTATTTCATTTTTTAGATTTCTATAAGGCATTTGATACAGTAGAACACAATTTTATTTTTCAAAGTCTGAATAAATTTGGTTTTGGGAAAAGTTTTACTTCCATAATCAAAATCTTATACCAAAACAATAACAGTTCCATCAAACTAAAAAATGGCTCTTCTCCTAGATTTAACATCTGTAGAGGAATCAGACAGGGGTGTCCTGTCTCCCCCTATCTATTCCTCTTAGTAGTTCAGCTTCTGGCCGATCATATTAAAACTGGCCCCTTAAAAGGGATCTCGGTTACTGATAAAGAAAGAAATTGAC
The DNA here is from genome assembly GCF_027942865.1 of Odontesthes bonariensis. Classification (NCBI taxonomy): domain Eukaryota; kingdom Metazoa; phylum Chordata; class Actinopteri; order Atheriniformes; family Atherinopsidae; genus Odontesthes; species Odontesthes bonariensis. The sequence continues at coordinate 766 of NW_027457502.1, forward strand.
AAGTTATTATTTAATTTTGTCTGGAAAAATAAGACTCACTATATAAAGAAATCTACTCTAATGAACTCGTATGAAAACGGAGGACTGAACTGTTTATCATTCTCCATTTTGAATAACACCTTTAAGATAAATTGGATTCGTCAATTTTTTAAATCTCCAGCCTCAATTTGGAACATTATACCTTTCCATATTTTTTCTAAATTTGGCGGATTGAATTTCTTTTTGGTTTGTAACTTTGATATACAGAAGCTTCCAATCAAACTCTCTAATTTTCACCGTCAGGCCTTTTTATCGTGGTTACTCATCTACAAGCACAATTTCTCACCTCATCGATACATCATATGGAATAATAAGGACATTTTATTTCAGAAGAAAACTTTGTTTTTGGATACCTGGTTTAATCGTAACATTATTCTGGTTGATCAACTGTTTAACAGTACTGGAATGTTACTGTTACTGAGTTATGAGGATTTCCTATCTAAGTTTAATTTTCCCATTTCTTATGGAGAATACGCAAAAGTTTTCGGGGCTATTTCTACAAAGATTTGCATGTTATTCAAGCAGAGGACAAGACTCAGTTATCTTCATTCTCCAACTCTTACTCCTCTACATTCTCCTGTTGGTAAAATATGTTTTAACCCTCTTCTTCGTAACAACAACAAATCAATCAGATCCTTGTTTCAGATGGAGACTACTTCTACTCCTGCTGTCATTCCATTTTGGAATCGTTTTCGGTCTGATATATCTTGGAAATCTACCTGGTTGCTCCCAAATCATTTTATTCTCACCAACAAGGTAAAAGAAGTGTCCTATAAACTCATTCACAGGATCTACCCTGCTAAAGACTACCTGAAGAAATTCAACTCAAATATTAATGTGAACTGTACCTTCTGTGATCTTTGCCCCGAGTCCATCACTCATTTGTTCTGGTTATGTCCTCATTCTAAAGAGTTCTGGCAACATTTTTGTAATTATATTGATTTAAAAATATTTGCAAGCTTTCAGTTGTTCTGGGAACATGTCCTATTTGGCTATCAACAAAGTGCTAAAATGAATCCAAAGATTTTCTTTATTAATTTACTAATTTTTAAAGCTGAATTTCACATACACAAACACAAATTTTTGAAAAGAAAACCATATTTTTTTTTGTCTTTTTGGTTGAATTAAAGCAATACCGGCTTACAATTAGACCTTTAACTAATAAAAAAGCAAAAACAACTATATGGGTCTGTTCCCAACTTGGGATTATGGACGAACTGTTGTCATAATTCCTAATGTTTTTTATTTTTTATTTTTTTAGAGATTCCTTGGCACATATGTCTTTGTGTTCATTAGCTTTCTTTTTGTAAGTCCATCATGAAGGTCATCTTCTTATTATTATTATTATTATTATTCCTATACTCCCCCTGGCTATCTTCTTTTTTGGCGTTATGCTCACATTTGTAAACTGTTATTTTGTTGAATTACTAATAAAGTAAAAAAAAAAAAAAAAAGGGTTGGGACTTTTTACCTGTGTATTTTCAAAATGCAGCTTCGCTGGACTCAAAATCCAGGATCTCCTACCCTACCTTTAACCTGCTGGTTCAGATTCATCAGCATTTTTGGGCTGTGTGTCTCAGTTCAAATTCCAATGTTATAATGATGTCACTTTTTTTTCTTTCAGAACTGTCATAAAGTAGGCTAACACATTTAATACTTAAATGTAAATCTCTTTTATAAACAGCCACGCCCTCATAGAATGTGGCCTCGTGCCTTTTAAAACAACCCTTTAACGCCCCACGCTTGCAAATTTAGGTGAACACAGATTATAAAAAGTTTAAAGCACGATTCATTTGTAGAAAACGGTTCAGAGGGACTCCATGGCATCTATTCAACGTCTACTGCTGTGGCAAATAGTATTGTTTTTATGATTGGCATAAGTTGCTTTTAAGATTTGTTTTATCTGCATTAATACTGTAAGAGATGTTTGGGTTTGGCTACTGACAAGGATTCATATTTCAATGTCACAGCCCTTAAACAATCACCGGAGACAGTCGTTCGAAGGAATAATATTTATTAAACATGCAGCAAAACGATTTAAAACTGGGGAGAGATCCATCTGATGAAAAAAAAAAATCCTTCCACCCCCACAGGACAGTCAATATTTCAATTCAATTCAATTAATTTTTATTTATATAGCGCCAAATACAACAAATGTCATCTCAAGGCACTTAGATAGTAAGTCCAATTCAAGCCAATTGGAATTCAATTAATTAATAATAATCATAATTCATAAAATAATCCAATTCGTTCATATAGAGCCAATTCAAAAACAATTTCCTAGCTAAGAAAACCAACAGATTACACTGAAAACTTTTTGTTTTTCGGTCCAATCTCCCGGCCTGAGCGGCGTGCCTGAGGCGACTGTGGAGAGAAACGACTCCCTTTTAACAGGAAGAAACCTCTGGCAGAACCAGACTCAGGAAGGGTGGCCATCCGCCTCCACCAGCTGGGGTTTGAGAAGACAGAAAGGGGGGGGCGGCGGCGGCGGCACTGTAACACCATTCAAAGGATATCTGTTGGAACAGGGAAACACGAGTTAATGACCACAATAATATCACATATACATAAAGAGAGTAAAGTGAGGAAAGGTGTGACAGATGAGGCCCCCCAGCAGTCTAGGCCTATAGCAGCTTAACTATGGGATGTTTCAGGATTACCTGAGCCATCCCTATTCAAGGTAAACACAAGAAACTTGTGCTAACGAAAAAATAAATAAATAAATAAATAAAGGACCAGACTCAGTGAGTAATTCCCTATACTCCCTATATAGATCTGCTCCTCACACCACAACAACCATCTTTTTACAGCCACAAGCTACCTCAGCCTCTCACCAACTGCACACCAGTCACAGCGGGGTGGGGATGCAAACCCTGGTTCGGGTAGGGGGAGAAATAAAAGAGGTAAGATAAGCGGGAATGGGATTCAAACCCTGGTTCGGGTAGGGGGTTATGAAAGTATAGAAGATGCCAGAGGTGGAGGCAGGACAAGACACACTAGCAGATACAGCAGACAAATTCACCTAAACAGTCCTATATTCACTAAAAATACCAGCAAAAACAAAGCATACAACTCACTCTCACCAACTGCACACCAGTCACAGCGGGGTGGGGATGCAAACCCTGGTTCGGGTAGGGGGAGAAATAAAAGAGGTAAGATAGGCGGGAATAGGATTCAAACCCTGGTTCGGGTAGGGGGTAATGAAAGTATAGAGGGTGCCAGAGGTGGAGGCAGAACAAGACACACTAGCAGACACACTATCAGATTCAACAGACCTAACTATAAGCTTTATAAAAAAGGAAAGTTTTTAAGCCTGGTCTTAAAAGTGGAAAGGGTGTCTGCTTCCCGGACATTTACTGGCAGCTTATTCCACAATAGAGGGGCCTGATAACTGAAGGCTCTGCCTCCCATTCTACTTTTAGAAACTCTGGGAACCTCAAGTAAACCTGCAGTTTGGGAACGAAGTACTCTGTTAGGAAAATATCTTACAATGAGATCTTTAAGATATGATGGAGCTCGGTCATTAAGAGCTTTATATGTAAGGAGAAGAATCTTAAATTCTATTCTGAATTTAACAGGGAGCCAATGAAGAGAAGCTAAAACTGGAGAAATATGATCTCTCCTGTTAGTTCTCATCAAAACTATGGCTGCAGCATTTTGGATGAACTGAACGCTTTTCAGAGAATATGTGGGACAGCCCAATAATAAAGAATTACAGTAGTCCAATCTTGAAGTAACAAATACATGGACTAGTTTTTCTGCATCACTCTGAGACAAGATGTTCCTGATTTTAACAATATTACGAAGATGAAAGAAGGCAGTCCTAGAAACCTGTTTTATATGCGAGTCAAATGATAAGTTCTGGTCAAAAATAACTCCAAGGTTCCTCACTATAGAAGTAGAAGCCAAGGAAATACCATCTAGAGTAACTATATAGCTAGACAATTTCTCCCTGAAACGCTCAGGTCCAAAGATAACGACTTCAGTTTTGTCTGAATTTAGAAGCAGACAGTTCTGAGTCATCCAGGTCTTTATGTCTTTAAGACATGCTTGTAGTCTGACCAACCTATTGGGTTCATCTGGTTTTATAGATAAGTACAGCTGAGTATCATCAGCATAGCAATGGAAATTTATGCCATGCTGTCTAATAATGTTACCTAATGGAAGCATGTATAAAGTGAAAAAAATCGGTCCAAGTACAGAACCCTGGGGAACTCCATGACTTACTCTGGTGTGTGAGGAAGATTCTTCATTTACAAGAACAAACTGAAATCTATCAGATAAATATGACTTAAACCAGCCTAATGCAGTTCCTTTAATCCCAATAACATGTTCAAGTCTGTCTAATAAGATACTGTGATCGACCGTATCAAATGCAGCACTGAGATCCAACAGGACAAGCACAGACACAAGTCCGCTATCAGAGGCTAAGAGGAGATCATTGGTAACTTTCAGCAGTGCAGTTTCTGTGCTATGATGCACTCTGAATCCTGACTGAAACTCTTCAAACAGATTATTTCTGTGTAAGTGATCACAAAGCTGAGCTGCAACTATTTTTTCAAGAACTTTAGACATACCAATGCCTATCACTACTAGACCACAATATTAAACCCTATTAGCCCAACAAGTCACTAAACCACCCTCTTCAAGAGGCACTGCAAATAGCCAAACCAACAGGGGAATTCATTAAACCGTCCCGCTTCCAGGCTTCTCAATTTACAACTCTCCCCCTCCCCAGACAGTTAAAACACACCCGTAAAATACACTAATAGGCCTATTCTAAAAAGGAAGGACAGTTCACTTAATCGCCCAAATCTCGGGTCTGACTTCCCTGGACGGCAGCTGACTTTGTGTCACCAGTCCGAGATAATCTACAGAGCCACAGTGATCACACCTGACTACACCCCAGCCCTGGCTGTCTAAAGGAGGAAACTAACCTCCCCTCCTCATACAAGAACAACTGCCAAATATACCCTCTCTGCCCAAAAGGTGCTGCACCGTACTGAATGGGAAGAGCCCTGTCCCTGCCTGCGTCTTCTTCCAGGCTTTTCCCATCCCTGTTTCTCCTCTAATTACACACACCTGCCATCATCAGTCTCTGCTGTGGAACAAATGGCCCAGATAAATTCTGCCCAGTCACACCACAATACGAAAACAGTTATTTAAAGTAGACACAACATGTTGGACTAGTGCTGGAAAAAGGCTACTAAAGGCCTTTTGTAACAAATGTCGGTGACCAAATGTTTTAACGCTTTAGTAGATATTGTCAATGATTATTAGGATGGGCTCCAGGATTGACTCAAAAGAGGAAAAGCTGGAGGACAGTAACCACAAGTTCAAGGAGAACAACACAATGCCTCATGTGAGGGACTGATGACAACTTGATCAGGGGCAGATAAAGGAAAGGTGAGGGAACAATTAGCCATTCTTTTTTCTTCTTTTGAATTTTTATATATATTTTTTTTAAATATTTATTTCAAAGGTGCCTTTTTTTTCCTTTTCAAAATAATCTTCATTATGTTTAGGATTATCCAGTCCAGATTGGCTGGTGCTAGGCAGTCTAGATGCCAAAAAAGCAGCAATTTTTTATTTTTTGCACTTTCACAGAATAAAGGTGTGACAACTTACAAACTGTTTTTAAAAAATGGCCCTTTTGCATGTCCTTTTAAATCCCGAAATTGGAAACCAACTTCAGCATAAGGAAGATGGACATCTTTGGAGAATTCATACATACATACAAGAGCAGAGTATGATGTATGTACACTTTGTGAGTTGTGGTTTGATTTCCTAATCAGGGGGGTATTCCTAGAAAGTAGCTAAAGAAAGCCAGGCTATAGCCGGTAAGCGTCGCTTGAACTAGCGCCATCTCCCATTTAAGCCTCAAGTCGTTCCTCGAAGATATTTTAGTTGCATCTCGGTGAGGCTAATCCAAGCGAGGCTTACATAGCCTAGCTTAGTGCGAGTGCACGAGGAACGTAAGAAGCCCTGACGAGTGGATGGTGGAAAAACGGAGATCTGTGTGAAAAGGAGAGCGAGAAGTGCTGTTATTTTTTCGGCAGCTGAACAAATAATGCTTATGGAGCTGTATGAGGATTTTAAAAGTGTCATCACCAGAAATGGTAATACAGCTGCGGTCAATAAAGCGAAGAAACGTCATGGCAAACAACTGCAGACAGACTAAACGCGTAAGTTCTGAAAGTTTCATACATTGTCAATTGTTAGACATTTATTTTACTGTCCTCATGTATTTATGCTCTCCTCTTTGTGTTATAATTTGTTTACATAAAACATGCTGAATTGTCTCTGTATGAGATGTACAGCACAAATATACTGGCCCTGCTCAGTTTATTAATAACCCAATAATCGACACGCATCATCATACTTTGTGACTATAATATCGTGAGTGTGAGACCCACATATTAATTTTTCACTGTTACATCTCAACAGGGGGAATCTTAACAGCCAAAAGCGTACCTGGCAGCAAGTGAAGGTAAAGTACAGGAAAATATTTCAGAGTGGTAAGTAGCCTTTGAAGAAATGTGTTTGTCCAATAAAGAGAGCACCAAACTAGATACAAGAAACTGAAAATAAAAAAGATCAAGCCAGAGATCATGAAACTGGAGAGGGATGTTAGTATAAATTCAGATAAAGGAGAATTTGGTGTTGTGAACTGTATTTAATTCTGTTTTCTATCCACAGCTTGAGAAACCTGTAATAATAATTAAACAATTCAACTCAACTTGAACTCAAACTTGTCATTATTGTACGGTTCATGCAACGTGTTAGAAATGTGTTTTTTACATTTATGTTCACAGTGGGGTGCCATGACCTAAACGTGTGGAAAGTTATAAATCATCTCTGTCCATTTAGCGAGCATTAAAGAGAAACAAATGAAATAATTTAAATTAATTTAAAAACAAGCAACAGTCAAGATAAGTTCAAAGCTATCGTGCAGATTTCATGCATAGACACATGAGAACAGAAATGTTTTTAACCTGGATTTTAAAATGTCTCCATTTGGTGAAAGTTTAATCTCCACTGGCAGTCTGTTCCACTTGTTTGCAGCATAACAGCTAAATGCTGCTTCTCCATGTTTAGTCTGGACTCTGGACTGGACCAGCTGACCTGAGTCCTTGGATCTAAGAGCTCTGCTGGCTTTATATTCTCTGAACATATCACAGATGTATTTTGGCCCTAAACCATTCTGGGATTTGTAAACCATCAGCAGGCTTTTAAAATCTATTCTGTGACTGACTGGAAGCCAGAGTAAAGATTTTAAAACTGGTGTGATGTGTTCAGATCTCTTAGTCCGGGTTAAAACTCCAGCAGCAGCGTTCTGGATGAGCTGCAGATGTTTAATGCTCCTTTTGGGGGACTCAACGAAGAAAAGACTTGAGCCTGAAAAGTTGTCCACAAGACAAAATGTATAAAATATGAAGTATACTATTAATTTAAGATGGCTCTGTCAGAAGTCAGCCATGGTGCCTGAGAACTTTAAGCAATGAACCTGTATTTAATTTGGCCAAAGGTCATTTCTATCCGTGCCCTTGTTTTAGCATGTGCATGTGCATGTGCATGCCCTTGTTCCTGGATCAGGATATGGTGTGAGGAGGTACAGCCAGCATGCATAGCCTCTGTCCCCAAGCAGGACACCACTGAACTCTCCTGCAGAATAAGAGAGATGTTGGATGGATATACATGTGTTAAGACTTTAGGCAATTTGATGCAATATGTGCCTTATATGGCTATTTATAATAAAGTATGACGAGCACTTTAAATTCCTTAAGATGACCTCTACACCTGACCTCTCATTAGATTACCAAAATTCTGCCTATATACACCTTACTTCAAAAGTACACTCCTTCAGGTAAGTAAAATTCTCGCGCCTTGTGCAAACCTCTGTGCCAGTGAGGATGCTCGGAAGATCCTAGAATCATGAACTGATCCCGGCCATTTAGCCTCAATGTTGGAAATGAAATGACCTCCATCACAGATCATCTGTATGCACGGAGGATAGGAGTCGATGATGAGGTTCCACAGGGCATAAATGTAACATTGCTCAGCATTACTCAAAGGGGTTGATGTGGTATTTTTCAAAATGAGAAATCCAGTTCAGAGTCTATGGACAATTATCCCCAAGTGTACCTGTACATTTAAGATATGGAAAAATTTTCGGTTTACGTAGTCAGCCTTCACGGGTCCAGCAGGGGCCTGGACAATGTGACAATGTTTAAATCCAGACTGAAAACAGTTCTATTTAGATGTGCATATGACACCTGAAAGTATTTTATCTGCACTCTTCACTTTTAAATTTATTAATTAATGATTTTATTGCCTTCTTGTGATTTTATGTAGCTGTAAAGCGCTTTGAATTGCGCTCTATAAATTGCCTTGGATGCGTACATGGGTACAGTACGCCCCCCCCAGCGGTCATTGGGCAAGAGGCAGGGTACACCATGGACAGGTCACCAGTCCATCACAGGGCCACACAGAGACAAACGACCACACACTCACTCCTAAGGAGAATTTTTAGAGACACCAATTAACCTAACATGCATGTTTTTGGACAGTGGGAGGAACCCAGAGAGAACCCATGCACACACAGGGAGAACATGCAAACTCCACACAGTAAGGCCCCAGCAGGGAGTTGAACCTGGAACCTTCTTGCTGTGAGGCAACAGTGTTAACCACCACACCACCGTGCAGCCTATGTTTAAAATCCTAGCAAGCAAATTGTTTTGTAAGATTGAAGATTACAAATTGAAGATTTTAGGCTCTACGGTCAAGAACGCAATTTATATTTATATTACCAATCTAGATCAAATCTGAGGTGAATCCAAAATGTCAATAAGATAGATAGATAGATAAATACTTTATTAATCCCAATTTGGGAAATTGTTTTGTTGCAGCAGCATACAGTAAAGATATAGAATAGAATAAAATAAATATAAAATAAAATACAATAAATAAATAAAAATAGTGAATAAACATTCGCTATGTACAAATCTACAGTATTTTTTGTTTTTTGTTATTGTTTTTTTAGGAGAGACTTCAAGCCTATTGAGGTTGAAGTTCTCTTCCAGCCAGAGGTGTTTAGATGGTTATGGCTGCTGGTAGGACGGGTTTCCTGAAACGGTCCTTGTGACAGCGGAGCTGGATGAGCCTGTTGGAAAAGGAGCTCCGCTGTCCAACCAGCAGCTGGTGGAGAGGATGGGTGGGGTTATCCATGATGGATAACAGTTTGTTCAGTGTCCTCCTCTCCACCACCGATTCAAATGAGTCCAGTTTGCAGCCGATGACAGAACCAGCCTTCTTAATAAGTTTATTAAGCCTGCTGGCATCACCGGCTCTGATGCTGTTCCCCCAGCAGACCACAGCGAAGAAGAGTGCACTGGCAACAACAGACTGATAGAACATCTCCAACATCTTGCTGCACACGTTGAAGGATCTCAGCTTCCTCAGAAAATAGAGTCGGCTCATCCCCTTCTTGTAAACAGCATCGGTGTTGGTCCTCCAGTTCAGTCCGTTGTCCAGGTGCACTCCCAGGTACTTGTAGTCCTCCACCACTGCAACATCCTCTCCCAAAACGCACAGAGGCTTTGGAGCCGTCCTCCTCCTTCTGAAGTCAATGACCATCTCTCTGGTCTTTGCCACATTCAGAAGCAGGTGATTTCTGCCAGACCAATCCACAAAATCCTCTACCAGCGCTCTGTACTCCCCCTCCTGCCCATCCCTTATACACCCTATAATTGGTCCAAGACAACTTCTAAACTTGAATTTTTTTTTAAATTTTAGTTTAGAGGTATTTTAGACATCTTTTAAACCAAGAAAATCCTCGGTAGGTCCAAAGAGAGGCACATTGACAAGGGAATATATCTGGTAGCACCAACTTCTCTCCCCAGCAACTAACACAAGTAGATCTCTAAATAGGTGTTAAAGTAATGGAGAAAGAGAGGTACATACATCAATTCAATTACCAAAAGTAAAAAAATGTCTCCAATTTGACACTTTACAATATTTATAGGTGGCTCAAAAATTGTAATTCATTTTAAAGTCAAGCTGCCAGTGCATAACCTTAATTTCTAACGGTCTTAAAGGGATACAAGGTAGTTTAGCCGCAGTATAGCGATCTCTACTGGTCAACCTGAAATTCTACACTGTTGTAAAAATGCCCACCTTTGTACCACATCCACTAACTAAACATCGTGGCGAATGCTGCCGTTGTGTTATTTAATCAGTGCAGTTAGGTCATCTGATTCACAAGTGTAGACTGCCCACGTGAGATACTATAATCAGAGATTTTCTGAGGAAGAGGAACGGGACAGGATAATATGCTGTATACTGTTGCTGGAGAAGCTGGCCCGGCGACAGGACGGCTGGGTTCTCTGCTAAAGCTGCCGGAAGATGATGGATGGATGGATGGACTGTTGCTGATCTTGAATGGGATTCTTCCCTCATCATGGTGTATTCGTGGAGTGATTCCTTTGTATTAGCAGACACTTACAAAAGTTACATCTTAGACAGCTGCGCGCAGGCACTACCAACACACGCCGCAATAAACGCAGACTAGCTCTACACTATTCCGATTACAATCATAATCCGAACAAATTAATCCATTTTCATGTGTAGATAACAATTCTTGTTCGGTATTGAGAACCAGGAGTTGTCGTCATAGTACAGAGCCCCGCCCCTATCCGCCATGTTGGCAGAATGCTAGCGAGAAAACGCCATTCTCTCCGTTCGTTTACATTGTACGCGTGTGTTTTTAAATCAGTAGGTTTAAACAGTGCGGAATTGCAAGAACATGCCTGGAAATCACTGCTGTGTGAAGAACTGTTCCAGTACCTCACATAATACGTTTGGGAAACATAGGAACAACGAAATACATTTGTTTCGGTTTCCTAAATGGATGCAGCATCAGGGAGAGCAGATGTCTGACCTGACGAGGAGACGCTGGGTTGCCTGGCTGGCTGGACCTTACTTTCGATTGCACCCCTCCGTCGATGAGAGTGTGTTCTCTGCATTTTCACTCGGGTACGTTCTCTAAAGATCTCTTTATGTTTTCTCTTAAAGCTACGAAGTTACTTTATGTTGTTGCAAACCCTGAAGTGCACCTGACGTTGCTGCCTAGCTAGCTAACTAGCGAACTGTTGCCTCTTCGAAAATGCTCAATTTGCAAACTGTTGCCTCTTCGAAAATTAATGTTAACTACCCCCTAATGTGGCTAATGTGTTAATGTGTACCCCTTCAGCCCTTTTGTCATACCATGAGCAGCGTTACCCTCTCAGTCTGTATCTTTATTTTGCATGTGTTCTGTGATGAGTTTGCCATTGATTGCATAGGTTTTTTTCATAAACTATTTATTCTGTTGTAGGTAAGCCATCATATGAGATGTTGGAGAACCACGCTGACTGGACAAATTCAGATTTTTACATTCAACTGTACCTGTGCACATCCTGCTCAAATGTGAGGGTGAAAACCTAATGCCTCTAGATAAGATTGTCACTGTTTGCTGTGCCTTAACGAACATGTGCAAAAGTGTTGTTTGAGTTCATTCCTCATTGTTCATTACTTTTTAATTTGTTTGAAATAAATGTTTGAGTGCCTTGTTCATTACCTTTTAATTTGTTTGAAATAAATTCTTGAAACAACTTGATATGGCTTAACAATGTTTATTAACAGAACAGGAAAAAAGAATAAGGGCGCAAGGTGCAGAATGCAATATACCTCTAGGAAAAGTTAACAGTGCAAAAGAACATGTGTGCATTCAGAAAAAAAAGTATAACAATTTCCAGCATGTAAACATTGACAACAAGCAATAATAAAATAATACTATTACTAGTGCAAAAGAACAAAGAAACACTATTCAGTACAAGAAGAGCAAAACCATGGCGTGTCAGCGGAGGGTCTGTCCACAAGCCCCACACAACTGAAGTGATACCACTGGACTGGTAAGTGGAGGCTCAGTCTCCGTGAATGCAGGACCTGTAAAATAAATAAAGTGAAATAAACTAAACAGTAAAAAGCATTTATTTCAAGTTACAGTCTACACTTTAGACACATTGATAATGGCTGTAATCTAACCAGGACATGTACACCTTGCATTCAAAATGTTAATGGCTTAAATCTAACCAGGAATGTACGCCTTGCAATCACACATAAGTACCCTAGCCAACCCAGAACTGGTTTGTTCACTTTGCAGCCCCCAACACCCAACACAATAACCTGCTACAGTATGTGTCGTTGGGCTAAAATCAAATGACAACTAAATACCTAAACATAAGCTTTAGCATACATCAAAACATTGGAAACGTTTGTGTACATTGAACATCTCGTTAATCTAGTGTTTACAAAACAAGTCGCAGTTAATTACGTTGTCATTTTGGTCAAGAAGTGTCTCAATGCAATGTAATTACAACACACTAAAACGCATGACAAGAACCTTACCTTTGCCAGTACAACGCTGTTATCATCACCAGAGCCACCTGGAGGCTTGAAGATGGCCAAGTGCTGCACCCAGCCACAGCAGAAAGTCTTGTACGATTCCAAAGATTTGTGACTTTTAAACTCCTGCATAGTGTAGTAGCTTACACCAAAGACAAGATAATTGACTATGTCCATATATGTGCACGCAGGTAACTGGTCCAGGTCTCTGTGCCATTCTGCTGCAGGGAGCTCGTAAGGATCAATATTTTGGATGCTGGACAGTTTCTCCAAATACCGCTGCTTTGCGCTTGTAATAAGCTTGTCCCTGTAAGGTCCCTTTTCTTTCGCCTTATCTCTCTCCATTGCTTTGCTTTCTTTCTTTCTTTTGTATTCGTCTCTGCCCTGCCGAAATGACAAATGCGGGAAGATATCCGTTAAGTTAATGGCGTTGCCCCTGGCAACCAATAGATTCTTCTGCCAACATGGCCGACCGGAGTCACGTGACTCCTCATTCTCAATAGAGCTTGAAAGTCCCGCCTCCTTGACGTCATTCAACTTCCTCCCCTCGGGACCACGGAAGTGTAATAATTTGACATTCAAGTCAATGACGGAGCCATGACGGAATAAAACTATTTTTTGCGCTTGATGGAATTGAGTCTTGCATTTCACATATGTTGTGTAGGACATTTTTTAATATTTTTTCATACCAGTAGCGTAACAGTTTAGCGGGCATAAGTGCTTCATTGTTAAGTTATTTTTCTGAGCATTTCTCGAACTACAGCATGTAGCGTTTGGCACGGAAAATAAACGTCATCACGTTTGGGCGCGCGGAGGAGTGGAAGAAGAAGAGCAATCATGGCGCTGTCGTTGGCCAGTTTCACTCAGTTTTTCGAGGGCGAACGAAAACTTGTGAGCCGAGGAGAGAACCACTACCAGTCGGGGCACGTGGAGAGCTTCTGCTATGCTGGTGGTGATATGTCTGGCTTCGTCCATGGTGGGAAATATGATCAGTCACGTAGCATATGCGACGCAATGTAGTCTTTTTACCCTAACTTTTTTTTACAACGTTTAACCAGGCACTCCTACGACAAATCGCCAATGTTTTTGCATGAACTCATCCATATTTAACCCCAGAACATCATGCGTGTACTGTAAAAAGGCATATAATGACTGGGAACAGAAGACATCATCCTGCCCATGTCAATAGATCCAGGCATGAGGTCCCATGGGGACGACGGAAGTAGGAAAAAAAAGCAAAAAAGGGGGCGGGACTTTCAAGCTCTATAGGGCTCGGGCATGTGACGTCACTACGTGAGCGGCGGCCATACTGGAAGCGCAGAACTGTTTTGTTTACATTGTTTTCCACTGCGCGCAGGACGTACTCCCGCCTGGTCTTGGAACTTTCTTCGTTGGTTTCTCTATCTTACTTGTCTATGGTCGCACGTTGCTGTGTCGTGGGGTGCAATAGCGCAAGCCGTGACAGGAATGGGGGGGGGGGAATCGTAAATGGTTTATCTTTTTACCGGTTTCCTGCTTGGAGGCGCACCCACGGAGACCAAGTGTCCGAGATAACAAAGCGTCGTCGACTAGCATGGATCGCTGCTGTAAGACGACCAAGCATAACTTTCCACTCAATCCCGGTGTCGATAAGAGTGTGTTCTCTGCATTTTCATTCTGGTAAGTTACAGACTTTTGTGTGCTGGGACTTTTGTGTGCTGAGGTAAAGATCCCCGCCTTCACAAGAGGACACTGTCAGTTGGAAGCAAGGGATGTCTCAATGGGTTAAAAGCGGAGGACAAATTTCGTGTGTATGCATGTATACATGACAATAAATCTGATCTTAATCTAATGTGGAAAATACAAAGAAAATTGCCCATCTCCGAATTCACGTGGAAAGGGCGATTGGAACTGTCAGAAACAATACACCTTTTTGTCAGCAAAAGTACCTATCAACATAGTTTTGCCATGCGAAGGTGAAGACAAAACATTCTGTGACAAGATTGTGTCTGTATGTTGTACTCTGACCACCATGAGCAGGAGTGTTGTGCAAAGTTGAAGTCGTCTGAAATAAATATGCTTTGAGATACAGCCAAGTGTGTGTGTTTCATTATTTATTTACAAGTAGAGTAACATGACAAAAGTGTAAAGTGTCATTAGAATTTAAACTGTTGCAGGTCAGTCCGTGTATTTCTGAAGCTAGGCTACGTCTCGAACTCAGGAGGAATTAAGGGCAGATTATAGTTCTGCGTCTATCGTCTTGACGTGTTGCTTTGCTCTGGTCGCGAACCACTTTTCATGTTATGGTTCTGCAACCTCGGTCTGGAATTTCTCGGGACGCACAGCAGTTTCCCCTCGCGAGAATTTCGGTGGGCGGTGACGAGAACTTCGGCGACGCCGGCGGAAGTGTTTATCTTTCAAAAAAAAAAAAGTGTATGCAAGAACCGCGGTCAAGTGAGCCGCCACTCGTTCATCCGCCGTTAAGGCATCCGCCACTTAACTTTCACATGCGCTCATATTCTACTACTACGGTTTTAAACGGCGCGTTTATTAGTTCTAACCTAAACGACGTGTGAAAGAGTGGCGACTGGGAATGGCGGCGAGCTTGACCATCGTAAATGCACTGCCAGATGAGCGAGTGACAGCAGGCTTTAGCACAGTGTAAACGTAAATAAACCACTCCCACACTCGAAAATGCGTCCCCAAATATGCTTGCTATATAATAATAGGCCTATGTGAATAGATGGAATTCTCTCTCTCTCTCTCTCTCTCTCTCTCTCTCTCTCTCTCTCTCTCTCTCTCTCTCTCTCTCTCTCTCTCTCTCTCTCTCTCTCTCTCTCTCTCTGTCTGCTTATATATAGGCTATATATAGCAAATAATAATTAACGTTTGGATCAGAATTTCACTTCAAACATCTTGCATAATAAGTTTTGTCAAACATCTTGCATATTAAAGTTTTTGTCGTTTAGAAATCATGATATGTGAGGTTTTTGAAGGACCTTAGCTCCAAAATGGACAGTAAAATCTATTGGTTCTTTGTTCAGGCATGACTCAGTGGCACCAAATGTATGTCCATGTAATCCATTGCCAAGAATAATTGACATTTGGGTCAACATTTCACTTTAAAGTGCTTACATATGCAAGTTTTGCCCATCATAACATTATGTGAGGTATTAGGACAATTACTCCACATTTTTACAGTAAAATCTACTAAGTCCTCTTCCAGGCACAACTCAGTGGAGCTGTCAGTATGTCCATGTGATTCATTGTTAACAATAATGAACATCTGGATAAGCACTGTACTTCCAAAATACTTGCATATGATTTTTGTGTCTGCTAAAATGCAATGTTGTGTTTTTGAAGGACCCTAGCTCCAAAATTGTACAGTAAAATCTATTGGTTCTTTGTTCAGGCATGACTCAGTGGCACCAAATATATGTCCATGTAATCCATTGCCAAGAATAATTCACATTTGGATCTGAATTTCACTTCAAACATCTTGCATATTCAAGTTTTGTCGATGAGAAATCGTGATATGTGAGGTTTTTGAAGGACCTTAGCTCCAAAATTGTACAGTAAAATCTATTGGTTCCTTTTTCAGGCATAACTAAGTGGTACCAAATATATGTCCATGTAATCCATTGCCAAGAATAATGGACATTTGGGTCAACATTTCACTTCAAAGTGCTTACATATGCAAGTTTTTCTATCATAACGTAATAAGGTTTTTAAAATATTCATAAAAAAATTAAAAAAAGGATTGTTCTCTGCTAACTCCACCAGATTCTTGTTCTATATGTCCCCAGCTACCTCTGTGGGGATTTTCAAGTTATTTCACTGCATCATTGTTTAATAATCTGATGCTGAAATCATACCCAATGCATGATGTATATGGCCATATTAAAATATTCATAAAAAATGAAAAAAAGGATTGTTTTCTGCAAACTCCACCAGATTCTTGTTCTACATGTCCCCAGCTTGAACAACTTGAAAATCACCACAGAGGTAGCTGGGGACATATAGAACAAGAATCTAGTGGAGTTTGAAGAAAACAATCCTTTTTTTTATTTTTATATGAATATTTTAATATGGCCATATACATCATGCATTGGGTATGATTTCAACATCAGATTATTAAAAGATGAAGCAGTGAAGTGACTTGAAAATCCCCACAGAGGTAGCTGTGGACATGTAGAACAAGAATCTGGTGGAGTTAGCAGAGAACAATCCTTTTTTTTATTTTTTTATGAATATTTTAAAACCTTATTACGTTATGATAGAAAAACTTGCATATGTAAGCACTTTGAAGTGAAATGTTGACCCAAACGTCCGTTATTCTTGGCAATGGATTACATGGACATATATTTGGTACCACTTAGTCATGCCTGAAAAAGGAACCAGATTTTACTGTACAATTTTGGAGCTAGGGTCCTTCAAAAACACAACATTGCATTTTAGCAGACACAAAAATCATATGCAAGTATTTTGGAAGTACAGTGCTTATCCAGATGTTTATTGTTAACAATTAATCACATGGACATACTGACAGCTCCACTGAGTTATGCCTGGAAGAGGACTTAGTAGGTTTTACTGTAAAAATTTGGAGTAATTGTCCTAATACCTCACGTTATGATGGGCAAAACTTGCATATGTAAGCACTTTGAAGTGAAATGTTGACCCAAATGTCAATTATTCTTGGCAATGGAGTACATGGACATATATTTGGTACCACTGAGTCCTTCCTGAAAAAGGAACCAATAGATTTTACTGTACAATTTTGGAGCTAAGGTCCTTCAAAAACCTCACATATCACGATTTCTCATCGACAAAACTTGAATATGCAAGATGTTTGAAGTGAAATTCAGGTCCAAATGTCAATTATTCTTGGCAATGGATTACATGGACATATATTTGGTGCCACTGAGTCATGCCTGAACAAAGAACCAATAGATTTTACTGTACAATTTTGGAGCTAGGGTCCTTCAAAAACACAACGAGAGAGAGAGAGAGAGAGAGAATTCCATCTATTCACATAGGCCTATTATTATATAGCAAGCATATTTGGGGACGCATTTTCGAGTGTGGGAGTGGTTTATTTACGTTTACACTGTGCTAAAGCCTGCTGTCACTCGCTCATCTGGCAGTGCATTTACGATGGTCAAGCTCGCCGCCATTCCCAGTCGCCACTCTTTCACACGTCGTTTAGGCGTTTAGGTTAGAACTAATAACGTTGTGTCGCGCCGTTTAAAACCGTAGTAGTAGAATATGAGCGCATGTGAAAGTTAAGTGGCGGATGCCTTAACGGCGGATGAACGAGTGGTGGCTCACTTGACCGCAGTATGCAAGATATGGATCTGGAGTTGCTCGACATCGAAGAAGAACAGCTTCTTTTATTGGAGTTGGCGAAAATGCAAAGTAGGAAGTCACACAGACAACCGGAAAGGCACACCGACAGGGGCGGAGCTACAGGGGTGGCTACGGGGGCATTTGACCCCCTTGAAATCTGATTGGCTACCCCAAGTGCCCCCCCAGATGATTGACATGTTACCGCACAGAAGGTTATGATAAAACCTGACGGAGCGCTTCCATTTTCACCGGCGCAGCTTTTGCAGTCTTTACGGTAGCAGTTCAGCTGCTGTGATAAAACCTGACGGAGCGCTTCCATTTTCACCGGCGCAGCTTTTGTAGTCTTTACGGTAGCAGTTCAGCTGCTATGGAAACGCACAGACCAATCCCACGTGATTCTACTCAGCCAATCAAGTCTGTGCATTACAGGCGGTAAACATTGCGAATCTACAGTGCAGACAGAAAAGAGATTGAGTCAAGTCACACATGAAAAGACGATAGATAGCATACAGTTAGAGAAAACAAAGGGAGATATACAGACGACTGACTTGAAGAAAGTTGAGAAACAGGAGTGAGACGGACAAAGGGAGAGGAACGGACGACGGAGCCAGAGAAAGGTATAGAAAATTAAGTAACAAATGGCACTCTCCAAAAAAAGAAAAGTGGACAGCGAAAATAGAGCATTTAATCCGGAATGGACAGACTCGTTTCTGTTCATACTTCCCACTGGGAGCATTAAAACAGTGTCTCATATGTTCAGAGACTGTGGCACTTATAAAAGGTGCCAATGTGAAACGCCATGAGACAAAACATAAAGGTTTTGAACAAACATACCCACTCAAATCTGAAGTGAGATCACAGAAAATAAGTGGTTTCAGAGCCCAATATGACCAGTCCAGAAAGCGTTCTGTGAAGACCTGTTAGGTGTCACTCCCCTTCAGACCAGTACAAGAGGAGAAGACATCTATCTGGCCATAAAGGAGATGTTAACAAAGAGAGGAATAGAGCCAAAACAAGTGGTTTCAATAACCACAGATGGAGCCCCTGCTATGACCGAGAACATTATACTTATCTGCAGTCATACATACATGTTCAGTTCTATGTTATGTGACAATAAATATTGTCAAAAAGTTTTTGAATTGTACTGAATTCATTTGATTTAACCGTCAGGTATTGATTACATGCAGATGTTGATACAACTACTTGGCTACTTAAATATATATCACACTAAATAGTTAGACATTATGATCTTCCGGACCTTTGCTTCGAGAAATTTTCTCTAACTGGACCTCTTTAAATTTTAGTTGAATACCCCTGCCCTAGAAGGTAGAAGATCTATGCTTTGTTGAAGCTAAGATGGGTATTGTTTGTCTCTGGTTGTGGCCATGCTCTGCACTGTGTCCTACTTACCTGTGTAGTATGTTTTGCTTAGTTAAAACCTTGTCAGTCTTTGTATGTCATGTCAAATTGTTGTCAGTTTACTTTTTTGTTTTTGTTTTGGGTTTTTTGTTTGTTTTTTTGCTGACAATTGAGGGACTGCTGACTGTGTGAACAACTGACTACCTGTGTGTGAGAGTAACTGTGTAACAGACCCAGTGTCTGAGTAACTGTGTGACTCAGTTATTATGTGCATTTTAGTTTCTGTCAATGGTATCAGGGTGTTGGTAAATGCACCATATTCATTTTGTACATAAATAAACTAAAAATTGCACTCAAAATGGCATCTTCTGTCTGCTTAATACGTGGCTACTTAAACATTATTGCAAATTGAAATTACTGTTTATAGGTTTATATAAGAAAGATCAATACACATTAATTAACTTGTAAAGGCACCAGAAATAATCACTTCACATCTTTCATCTGTAGTCCCTGGAAATTGTGTGTGTGTGTGTATATATGTATATATATATAGTATAAGACAAAAATGATCACAAGTCATGACATATCAAAGAAGAACACAAGACAAGAGAACAACATGCGTAAGTCCATATAGGAATAAATAATAATAATACAATAATAATAAACAGATATACATTACTCAATTACTAACAGATGGTTTGATGTTCTTCTGGTGCCACATTACTGTTAGCGCATAAACTTATTTGTGTGTGGTGTAAACCATTGACCCCCTGAAAAACACTTGGCCACCCCATTGCTACCCCAAGAAAAAAAGTCTAGTTCCGCCACTGCACACCGAGGACCAATCACAGCCGCTTTTGTCTGCGCACTTCCGTTGGTGGTCTGCGTGCGTCTGTCGCGTAGTCAGGATTTTTCTGAGGTGCACGACAACGCAGAGCCTCTGCGTGGGTGAGTGGTCAAGATTTTGACGCTCGCAGAGGCTTTGCGTCTGAAGCATAAATCAGCCTTTAGAGCACCATCATCACCTGTCTCTTTACGATCTAAAACGCAGATCACTATGGTAGATGAACAAGATCACGCTTGGAGAAATTTCACAAAGATGGGAAGTGCCAACATTGAACGTTTCATATTCAGTCTGTGAAAGGCAGAATATGAAACGCTTGGTGTTGGCTCTTCAACGCAAGCGAACACATAGCCTACAACTACAACTAGCATACAGTACCTAGCTAAGTGCCGTAAACACAAACGACTCTTCTCGGGCATCACGAGACTTCAGAAGCGGGTTGCTCCTGCCATAGTTACATATGGGATTTTCAGCATACAGACCCCTGTTGGGAGCGAGACAGGCTTCATTCGCTTACTATTGACTTGTTTAACCTTTGGTAAACTCCTGAAGGCTATAATTTTAGGTGAAAATGCTACCTAGTGCCCCTTTAAGGTGTCTCAACATGTGACAAATAGTCTGTATCTGTCACCTCTGAGCCTCCTCTCATTAACACACTCAGAATTTAGGTC
>NW_027457503.1:7500-12500 GCF_027942865.1 Odontesthes bonariensis
GCTGGACCGAGGAGAGGTGCTGAAACTCGGCCTGGATGTGTGTCTGTGCGCAGGGCATGAGTGCCTGGATGCTGTGAGAGGGGAGCAGGGATGAATGCTGGACCGAGGAGAGGTGCTGAAACTCGGCCTGGGTGTGTGACTGTGCGCAGGGCATGAGTGCCTGGATGCTGTGAGAGGGGAGCAGGGATGAATGCCTGACCGAGGAGAGGTGCTGAAACTCGGCCTGGATGTGTCATTGCGCAGGGCATGAGTGCCTGGATGCTATGAGAGTGGAGCAGGGATGAATGCTGGACCGAGCAGAGGTGCTGAAACTCGGCCTGGATGTGTGTCTGTGCGCAGGGCATGAGTGCCTGGATGCTATGAGAGTGGAGCAGGGATGAATGCTGGACCGAGGAGAGGTGCTGAAACTCGGCCAGGATGTGTGTCTGTGCGCAGGGCATGAGTGCCTGGATGCTATGAGAGTGGAGCAGGGATGAATGCTGGACCGAGCAGAGGTGCTGAAACTCGGCCTGGATGTGTGTCTGTGCGCAGGGCATGAGTGCCTGGATGCTATGAGAGTGGAGCAGGGATGAATGCTGGACCGAGGAGAGGTGCTGAAACTCGGCCAGGATGTGTGTCTGTGCGCAGGGCATGAGTGCCTGGATGCTATGAGAGTGGAGCAGGGATGAATGCTGGACCGAGGAGAGGTGCTGAAACTCGGCCTGGATCTGTGTCTGTGACTGGACGTTATGAGAGGGGAGCAGGGATGAATTCCTGACCGAGGAGAGGTGCTGAAACTCGGCCTGGATGTGTCATTGCACAGGGCATGAGTGCCTGGATGTTCTGAGAGGGGAGCAGGGATGAATGCTGGACCGAGGAGAGGTGCTGAAACTCGGCCTGGATCTGTGTCTGTGACTGGACGTTATGAGAGGGGAGCAGGGATGAATTCCTGACCGAGGAGAGGTGCTGAAACTCGGCCTGGATGTGTCATTGCACAGGGCATGAGTGCCTGGATGTTCTGAGAGGGGAGCAGGGATGAATTCCTGACCGAGGAGAGGTGCTGAAACTAGGCCTGGATGTGTGTCATTGCGCAGGGCATGAGAGACTGGATGCTGTGAGAGGACAAAAGCCGTGAATGCTGTCCGAGCAGAGGTGCTGAAACTCGGCCTGGGTTCTGTTTGTCTGTGCGCAGGGCATGAGTGCCTGGACGTTATGAGAGGGGAGCAGGGATGATTGCCTGACCGAAGAGAGGTGCTGAAACTCGGCCTGGATGTGTGTCTCTGGGCCGGGCATGAGAGACTGGCTGTTGGGAGAGGACGGCAGCCATGAATACTGGACCGAGGAGAGGTGCTGAAACTCGGCCTGGATGTGTGTCTGTGGGCAGGGCATGAGAGACTGGCTGTTGGGAGAGGAAAGCAGCCATGAATGCTGTCCATGCAGAGGTGCTGAAACTCGGCCTGGATTTGTGTCTGTGGGCAGGGCACGAGAGCCTGGATGTTGGGCATGAATCCCAGTTCAGAAAAAGGACCTTTTCTGAAAGAAACACAGGAATCGCCTTCTTTTCCCGAGTTAAGACGAAATACGGATTTTTGTTAAAAAGTGATTTCCTTGGGCCAGAACAAGTTCAGACTCCTTAGTCCTTCATA
Organism: Odontesthes bonariensis; assembly: GCF_027942865.1. Lineage (NCBI taxonomy): Eukaryota > Metazoa > Chordata > Actinopteri > Atheriniformes > Atherinopsidae > Odontesthes > Odontesthes bonariensis. The sequence continues at coordinate 9,126 of NW_027457503.1, forward strand.
TATACATACATATATATCCATTCTAAGTAAGTTGCTTGCATAAACCTGCACAAACCCGGATAAATGGCCTCTTTTGGGATCAAAACACAGGAATCGCCTTCTTTTCCCGAGTTAAGACGAAATACGGATTTTTGTTAAAAAATGATTTCCTTGGGCCAGAACAAGTTCAGACTCCTTAGTCCTTCATATACATAGAGATATATCCATTCTAAGTAAGTTCCATGCATAAACCTGCACAAACCCGGATAAATGGCCTCTTTTGGGATCAAAACACAGGAATCGCCTTCTTTTCCCGAGTTAAGACGAAATACGGATTTTTGTTAAAAAGTGATTTCCTTGGGCCAGAACAAGTTCAGACTCCTTAGTCCTTCATATATACATAGAGATATATCCATTCTAAGTAAGTTCCATGCATAAACCTGCACAAACCCGGATAAATGGCCTCTTTTGGGATCAAAACACAGGAATCGCCTTCTTTTCCCGAGTTAAGACGAAATACGGATTTTTGTTAAAAAGTGATTTCCTTGGGCCAGAACAAGTTCAGACTCCTTAGTCCTTCATATATACATAGAGATATATCCATTCTAAGTAAGTTCCATGCATAAACCTGCACAAACCCGGATAAATGGCCTCTTTTGGGATCAAAACACAGGAATCGCCTTCTTTTCCCGAGTTAAGACGAAATACGGATTTTTGTTAAAAAGTGATTTCCTTGGGCCAGAACAAGTTCAGACTCCTTAGTCCTTCATATATACATAGAGATATATCCATTCTAAGTAAGTTCCATGCATAAACCTGCACAAACCCGGATAAATGGCCTCTTTTGGGATCAAAACACAGGAATCGCCTTCTTTTCCCGAGTTAAGACGAAATACGGATTTTTGTTAAAAAATGATTTCCTTGGGCCAGAACAAGTTCAGACTCCTTAGTCCTTCATATATACATACATATATATCCATTCTAAGTAAGTTCCATGCATAAACCTGCACAAACCCGGATAAATGGCCTCTTTTGAGATCAAAACACAGGAATCGCCTTCTTTTCCCGAGTTAAGACCAAATACGGATTTTTGTTAAAAAGTGATTTCCTTGGGCCAGAACAAGTTCAGACTCCTTAGTCCTTCATATATCCATTATAAGTAGGAACCATGCACACACCTCTTTAAATGACCTTTATCCCGGTTCAGAAAAACGCCAAAGTGTCAAAAAGTACCAGGGGCATGAAGCCCGGTTCAGAAAAACGTCAAAGTGTCAAAAAGTACCAGGGGCATGAAGCCCGGTTCAGAAAAACGTCAAAGTGTCAAAAAGTACCAGGGGCATGAAGCCCGGTTCAGAAAAACGTCAAAGTGTCAAAAAGTACCAGGGGCATGAAGCCCGGTTCAGAAAAACGTCAAAGTGTCAAAAAGTACCAGGGGCATGAAGCCCGGTTCAGAAAAACGTCAAAGTGTCAAAAAGTACCAGGGGCATGAAGCCCGGTTCAGAAAAACGTCAAAGTGTCAAAAAGTACCAGGGGCATGAAGCCCGGTTCAGAAAAACGTCAAAGTGTCAAAAAGTACCAGGGGCATGAAGCCCGGTTGAGAAATATTTTCTAAGTGCCAAAAAGTACCAGGGGTGAGAATCCCGGTTCAGAAAATTTTCTAAGTGCCACATAGTACCAGAGGTGAAAAAGTTTATAGTACCAGGGGTGATAAAGTTTGAAAAAATTTCTGTCAGAGAACGGGAAAAGGGGACGATGGGCCGAGTCAGCCCAAGGCCCGCCCCTATTCTCCCACACGACGAGGTTATTAGCAGACGACGAAAACACCATCTGCACGATTTCAGAAACCCAGTTTTCGGAAAAATATCTGAGTACCAGACTGGGACGGTGAATTGATAATCCGAAAGATGACACTTTCCACGGCCTGAAATGATGGAGGAAGGGGGCAAAAGCTCCAGCCTGGCTCCTGGAGGAGGGGTCCAAAGGCAAGAACGTGTGTCCGAGGATGGGTGCAGGAGAGCGGATTCAAGGCGCGGCTGACCGCTGGAAGCTCCAGGCCGGTTCCTGGAAGATGGGAGGCCGACTTTGGCAGAGCATGAGTCCGAGGAAGGTGCTTGAGAGCGGATTCAAGGCGCGGCTGACCGCTAAAGGCTCCAGGCTGGTTCCTGGAAGATGGGAGGCCGGCCTGGAGGAGAATGTGTCCGAGGAAGGTGCTGGAGAGCGGATTCAAGGTGCGGCTGACCGCTGGAAGCTCCAGGCTGGTTCCTGGAAGATGTGAGGCCGACTTTGGCAGAGCATGAGTCCGAGGAAGGTGCTGGAGAGCGGATTCAAGGTGCGGCTGACCGCTGGAAGCTCCAGGCTGGTTCTTTGAAGATGTGAGGCCGGCCTGGAGGAGAATGAGTCCGAGATAGGTGCTGGAGAGCGGATTCAAGGTGCGGCTGACAACTGGAAGCTCCAGGCTGGTTCCTGGAAGATGTGAGGCCGACTTTGGCAGAGCATGAGTCCGAGGAAGGTGCTTGAGAGCGGATTCAAGGTGCGGCTGACCGCTAGAAGCTCCAGGCTGGTTCCTGGAAGATGGGAGGCCGACTTTGGCAGAGCTTGAGTCCGAGGAAGGTGCTGGAGAGCGGATTCAAGGTGCGGCTGACCGCTGGAAGCTCCAGGCTGGTTCTTTGAAGATGTGAGGCCGGCCTGGAGGAGAATGAGTCCGAGATAGGTGCTGGAGAGCGGATTCAAGGTGCGGCTGACCGCTGGAAGCTCCAGGCTGGTTCCTGGAAGATGTGAGGCCGACTTTGGCAGAGCATGAGTCCGAGGAAGGTGCTTGAGAGCGGATTCAAGGTGCGGCTGACCGCTAGAAGCTCCAGGCTGGTTCCTGGAAGATGGGAGGCCGACTTTGGCAGAGCATGAGTCCGAGGAAGGTGCTGGAGAGCGGATTCAAGGTGCGGCTGACCGCTAGAAGCTCCAGGCTGGTTCCTGGAAGATGGGAGGCCGACTTTGGCAGAGCTTGAGTCCGAGGAAGGTGCTGGAGAGCGGATTCAAGGTGCGGCTGACCGCTGGAAGCTCCAGGCTGGTTCTTTGAAGATGTGAGGCCGGCCTGGAGGAGAATGAGTCCGAGATAGGTGCTGGAGAGCGGATTCAAGGTGCGGCTGACCGCTGGAAGCTCCAGGCTGGTTCCTGGAAGATGTGAGGCCGACTTTGGCAGAGCATGAGTCCGAGGAAGGTGCTTGAGAGCGGATTCAAGGTGCGGCTGACCGCTAGAAGCTCCAGGCTGGTTCCTGGAAGATGGGAGGCCGACTTTGGCAGAGCATGAGTCCGAGGAAGGTGCTGGAGAGCGGATTCAAGGTGCGGCTGACCGCTAGAAGCTCCAGGCTGGTTCCTGGAAGATGGGAGGCCGACTTTGGC
>NW_027457504.1:0-21353 GCF_027942865.1 Odontesthes bonariensis
ACAACACAACACAGTAAGCCGCAACACAACACAGTAAGCTGCAACACAACACAACACAGTAGGTCACAACACAACACAGTAAGCCGCAACACAACACAGTAAGCCACAACACAACACAGTAAGCCGCAACACAACACAGTAAGCTGCAACACAACACAACACAGTAGGTCACAACACAACACAGTAAGCCGCAACACAACACAGTAAGCCGCAACACAACACAGTAGGTCACAACACAACACAGTAGGTCACAACACAACACAACACAACACAACACAGTAGGCCGCAACACAACACAGTAAGCCGCAACACAACACAGTAAGCCACAACACAACACAGTAAGCTGCAACACAACACAACAGAGTAGGTCACAACACAACACAACACAACACAACACAGTAGGCCGCAACACAACACAGTAAGCCGCAACACAACACAGTAAGCCACAACACAACACAGTAAGCCGCAACACAACACAGTAGGCCACAACACAACACAGTAAGCCGCAACAAAACACAGTAAGCCGCAACACAACACAGTAAGCTGCAACACAACACAGTAGGTCACAACACAACACAGTAGGCCGCAACACAACACAGTAAGCCGCAACACAACACAGTAAGCCACAACACAACACAGTAAGCTGCAACACAACACAACACAGTAGGTCACAACACAACACAGTAAGCTGCAACACAACACAGTAGGCCGCAACACAACACAGTAGGCCGCAACACAACACAGTAGGTCTCAACACAACACAGTAGGCTACAACACAACACAGTAGGTCACAACACAACGCAGTAAGCCGCAACACAACACAGTAGGCCACAACACAACACAGTAAACTACAACACAACACAGTAAACTACAACACAACACAGTAGGTCACAACACAACACAGTAAGCCGCAACACAACACAGTAGGCCGCAACACAACACAGTAGGTCACAACACAACACTGTAAGCAGCAACACAACACAGTAAGCCGCAACACAACAGAGTAAGCTGCAACACAACAAAGTAGGTCACAACACAACACAGTAAGCCGCAACACAACACAGTAAGCCGCAACACAACACAGTAGGCCGCAACACAACACAGTAAGCCACAACACAACACAGTAAGCCGCAACACAACACAGTAAGCCACAACACAACACAGTAAGCCGCAACACAACACAGTAAGCTGCAACACAACACAACACAGTAGGTCACAACACAACACAGTAAGCCGCAACACAACACAGTAAGCCACAACACAACACAGTAAGCCGCAACACAACACAGTAAGCTGCAACACAACACAACACAGTAGGTCACAACACAACACAGTAGGTCACAACACAACACAACACAGTAGGCCGCAACACAACACAGTAAGCCGCAACACAACAGAGTAAGCCACAACACAACACAGTAAGCTGCAACACAACACAACAGAGTAGGTCACAACACAACACAGTAAGCCGCAACACAACACAGTAGGCCACAACACAACACAGTAAGCCGCATCACAACATAGTAGGTCACAACACAACACAGTAGGTCACAACACAACACAACACAACACAGTAAGGCATAACACAACACAGTAGGCCACAACACAACACAGTAGGTCACAACACAACACAACACAACACAGTAAGGCATAACACAACACAGTAGGCCACAACACAACACAGTAAGCCGCAACAACACAGTAGGCCACAACACAACACAGTAAACCACAACACAACACAGTAGGTCGCAACACAACACAGTAGGTCACAACACAACACAGTAAGCCACAACACAACACAGTAGGTCACAACACAACACAGTAAGCCGCAACACAACACAGTAGGCCGCAACACAACACAGTAAGCTGCAACACAACACAGTAGGCCACAACACAACACAGTAAGCCGCAACACAACACAGTAAGCTGCAACACAACACAACACAGTAGGTCACAACACAACACAGTAGGTCGCAACACAACACAGTAAGCCGCAACACAACACAGTAGGTCACAACACAACACAGTAGGTCACAACACAACACAACACAACACAACACAACACAGTAGGCCGCAACACAACACAGTAAGCCACAACACAACACAGTAGGCCACAACACAACACAGTAAGCCGCAACAACACAGTAGGCCACAACACAACACAGTAAGCTGCAACACAACAAAGTAAGCTGCAACACAACAAAGTAGGTCACAACACAACACAGTAAGCCGCAACACAACACAGTAAGCCGCAACACAACACAGTAGGCCGCAACACAACACAGTAAGCCACAACACAACACAGTAAGCCGCAACACAACACAGTAAGCCACAACACAACACAGTAAGCCGCAACACAACACAGTAAGCTGCAACACAACACAACACAGTAGGTCACAACACAACACAGTAAGCCGCAACACAACACAGTAAGCCACAACACAACACAGTAAGCCGCAACACAACACAGTAAGCTGCAACACAACACAACACAGTAGGTCACAACACAACACAGTAAGCCGCAACACAACACAGTAAGCCGCAACACAACACAGTAGGTCACAACACAACACAGTAGGTCACAACACAACACAACACAACACAACACAGTAGGCCGCAACACAACACAGTAAGCCGCAACACAACACAGTAAGCCACAACACAACACAGTAAGCTGCAACACAACACAACAGAGTAGGTCACAACACAACACAACACAACACAACACAGTAGGCCGCAACACAACACAGTAAGCCGCAACACAACACAGTAAGCCACAACACAACACAGTAAGCCGCAACACAACACAGTAGGCCACAACACAACACAGTAAGCCGCAACAAAACACAGTAAGCCGCAACACAACACAGTAAGCTGCAACACAACACAGTAGGTCACAACACAACACAGTAGGCCGCAACACAACACAGTAAGCCGCAACACAACACAGTAAGCCACAACACAACACAGTAAGCTGCAACACAACACAACACAGTAGGTCACAACACAACACAGTAAGCTGCAACACAACACAGTAGGCCGCAACACAACACAGTAGGCCGCAACACAACACAGTAGGTCTCAACACAACACAGTAGGCTACAACACAACACAGTAGGTCACAACACAACGCAGTAAGCCGCAACACAACACAGTAGGCCACAACACAACACAGTAAACTACAACACAACACAGTAAACTACAACACAACACAGTAGGTCACAACACAACACAGTAAGCCGCAACACAACACAGTAGGCCGCAACACAACACAGTAGGTCACAACACAACACTGTAAGCAGCAACACAACACAGTAAGCCGCAACACAACAGAGTAAGCTGCAACACAACAAAGTAGGTCACAACACAACACAGTAAGCCGCAACACAACACAGTAAGCCGCAACACAACACAGTAGGCCGCAACACAACACAGTAAGCCACAACACAACACAGTAAGCCGCAACACAACACAGTAAGCCACAACACAACACAGTAAGCCGCAACACAACACAGTAAGCTGCAACACAACACAACACAGTAGGTCACAACACAACACAGTAAGCCGCAACACAACACAGTAAGCCACAACACAACACAGTAAGCCGCAACACAACACAGTAAGCTGCAACACAACACAACACAGTAGGTCACAACACAACACAGTAGGTCACAACACAACACAACACAGTAGGCCGCAACACAACACAGTAAGCCGCAACACAACAGAGTAAGCCACAACACAACACAGTAAGCTGCAACACAACACAACAGAGTAGGTCACAACACAACACAGTAAGCCGCAACACAACACAGTAGGCCACAACACAACACAGTAAGCCGCATCACAACATAGTAGGTCACAACACAACACAGTAGGTCACAACACAACACAACACAACACAGTAAGGCATAACACAACACAGTAGGCCACAACACAACACAGTAGGTCACAACACAACACAACACAACACAGTAAGGCATAACACAACACAGTAGGCCACAACACAACACAGTAAGCCGCAACAACACAGTAGGCCACAACACAACACAGTAAACCACAACACAACACAGTAGGTCGCAACACAACACAGTAGGTCACAACACAACACAGTAAGCCACAACACAACACAGTAGGTCACAACACAACACAGTAAGCCGCAACACAACACAGTAGGCCGCAACACAACACAGTAAGCTGCAACACAACACAGTAGGCCACAACACAACACAGTAGGCCGCAACACAACACAGTAGGCCACAACACAACACAGTAGGTCGCAACACAACACAGTAGGTCGCAACACAACACAGTAAGCCGCAACACAACACAGTAGGCCGCAACACAACACAGCAGGCCGCAACACAACACAGTAAGCCGCAACACAACACAGTAGGCCGCAACACAACACAGTAAGCCGCATCACAAAATAGTAGGTCACAACACAACACAGTAAGCCGCATCACAACATAGTAGGCCGCAACACAACACAGTAGGCCGCAACACAAAACAGCAGGCCGCAACACAACACAGTAGGCCGCAACACAACACAGTAAGCCGCAACACAACACAGTAAGCCGCATCACAACATAGTAGGTCACAACACAACACAGTAGGTCACAACACAACACAGTAAGCAGCAACACAACACAGTAGGCCGCAACACAACACAGCAGGCCGCAACACAACACAGTAGGCCGCAACACAACACAGTAGGCCCCAACACAACACAGTAGGCTACAACACAACACAGTAAACTACAACACAACACAGTAGGTCACAACACAACACAGTAAGCCGCAACACAACACAGTAAGCCGCAACACAACACAGTAGGCCGCAACACAACACAGTAGGCCGCAACACAACACAGTAGGCTACAACACAACACAGTAGGTCACAACACAACGCAGTAAGCCGCAACACAACACAGTAGGCCACAACACAACACAGTAAACTACAACACAACACAGTAGGTCACAACACAACACAGTAAGCCGCAACACAACACAGTAGGCCGCAACACAACACAGTAGGTCTCAACACAACACAGTAAGCCACAACACAACACAGTAGGTCACAACACAACACAGTAAGCCGCAACACAACACAGTAGGCCGCAACACAACACAGTAAGCCGCAACACAACACAGTAGGCCACAACACAACACAGTAGGCCGCAACACAACACAGTAGGCCACAACACAACACAGTAGGTCACAACACAACACAGTAGGTCACAACACAACACAGTAAGCAGCAACACAACACAGTAAGCCGCAACACAACACAGTAAGCTGCAACACAACACAGTAGGTCACAACACAACACAGTAAGCCACAACACAACACAGTAAGCCGCAACACAACACAGTAAGCTGCAACACAACACAACACAGTAGGTCACAACACAACACAGTAAGCCGCAACACAACACAGTAAGCCACAACACAACACAGTAAGCCGCAACACAACACAGTAAGCTGCAACACAACACAACACAGTAGGTCACAACACAACACAGTAAGCCGCAACACAACACAGTAAGCCGCAACACAACACAGTAGGTCACAACACAACACAGTAGGTCACAACACAACACAACACAGTAGGCCGCAACACAACACAGTAAGCCGCAACACAACACAGTAAGCCACAACACAACACAGTAAGCTGCAACACAACACAACAGAGTAGGTCACAACACAACACAGTAAGCCGCAACACAACACAGTAGGCCACAACACAACACAGTAAGCCGCAACAAAACACAGTAAGCCGCAACACAACACAGTAAGCTGCAACACAACACAGTAGGTCACAACACAACACAGTAGGCCGCAACACAACACAGTAAGCCACAACACAACACAGTAAGCTGCAACACAACACAACACAGTAGGTCACAACACAACACAGTAAGCCGCAACACAACACAGTAAGCTGCAACACAACACAGTAAGCCACAACACAACACAGTAAGCTGCAACACAACACAACACAGTAGGTCACAACACAACACAGTAAGCCGCAACACAACACAGTAAGCCGCAACACAACACAGTAGGCCGCAACACAACACAGTAGGTCTCAACACAACACAGTAGGCTACAACACAACACAGTAGGTCACAACACAACGCAGTAAGCCGCAACACAACACAGTAAACTACAACACAACACAGTAAACTACAACACAACACAGTAGGCCACAACACAACACAGTAAACTACAACACAACACAGTAAACTACAACACAACACAGTAGGTCACAACACAACACAGTAAGCCGCAACACAACACAGTAGGCCGCAACACAACACTGTAGGTCTCAACACAACACAGTAAGCCACAACACAACACAGTAGGTCACAACACAACACAGTAAGCCGCAACACAACACAGTAGGCCGCAACACAACACAGTAGGTCACAACACAACACAGTAAGCAGCAACACAACACAGTAAGCCGCAACACAACACAGTAAGCTGCAACACAACAAAGTAGGTCACAACACAACACAGTAAGCCGCAACACAACACAGTAAGCCGCAACACAACACAGTAGGCCGCAACACAACACAGTAAGCCACAACACAACACAGTAAGCCGCAACACAACACAGTAAGCCACAACACAACACAGTAAGCCGCAACACAACACAGTAAGCTGCAACACAACACAACAAAGTAGGTCACAACACAACACAGTAAGCCGCAACACAACACAGTAAGCCACAACACAACACAGTAAGCCGCAACACAACACAGTAAGCTGCAACACAACACAACACAGTAGGTCACAACACAACACAGTAAGCCGCAACACAACACAGTAGGTCACAACACAACACAGTAGGTCACAACACAACACAACACAGTAGGCCGCAACACAACACAGTAAGCCGCAACACAACACAGTAAGCCGCAACACAACACAACACAGTAGGTCACAACACAACACAGTAAGCCGCAACACAACACAGTAGGCCGCAACACAACACAGTAAGCTGCAACACAACACAGTAAGCCGCAACACAACACAGTAAGCTGCAACACAACACAGTAAGCAGCAACACAACACAGTAGGCCGCAACACAACACAGTAGGCCCCAACACAACACAGTAGGTCACAACACAACACAGTAAGCCGCAACACAACACAGTAAGCCCCAACACAACACAGTAGGCTACAACACAACACAGTAAGCCGCAACACAACACAGTAAGCTGCAACACAACACAGTAGGCCGCAACACAACACAGTAGGCCGCAACACAACACAGTAGGCCGCAACACAACACAGTAAGCCGCAACACAACACAGTAGGCCGCAACACAACACAGTAGGCCGCAACACAACACAGTAAGCCGCAACACAACACAGTAGGCCGCAACACAACACAGTAGGCCGCAACACAACACAGTAGGCCGCAACACAACACAGTAAGCCACAACACAACACAGTAAGCCACAACACAACACAGTAAGCCGCAACACAACACAGTAAGCCGCAACACAACACAACACAGTAGGTCACAACACAACACAGTAAGCCACCACACAGTAAGCCGCAACACAACACAGTAAGCTGCAACACAACACAACACAGTAGGTCACAACACAACACAGTAAGCCGCAACACAACACAGTAAGCCACAACACAACAAAGTAGGCTACAACACAACGCAGTAAGCCGCAAAACAACACAGTAAGCCACAACACAACAAAGTAGGCTACAACACAACACAGTAAGCCGCATCACAACACAGTAGGCCCCAACACAACACAGTAGGCTACAACACAACACAGTAAGCCGCAACACAACACAGTAGGCCCCAACACAACACAGTAGGCTACAACACAACACAGTAAGCCGCAACACAACACAGTAAGCTGCAACACAACACAGTAGGTCACAACACAACACAGTAAGCCGCAACACAACACAGTAGGCCACAACACAACACAGTAGGCTACAACACAACACAGTAAGCCGCAAAACAACACAGTAAGCCGCAACACAACACAGTAGGTCACAACACAACACAGTAAGCCGCAACACAACACAGTAGGCCGCAACACAACACAGTAAACTACAACACAACACAGTAGGTCACAACACAACACAGTAAGCCGCAACACAACACAGTAGGCCGCAACACAACACAGTAGGCCGCAACACAACACAGTAGGTCACAACACAACACAGTAAGCCGCAACACAACACAGTAGGCCGCAACACAACACAGTAGGTCTCAACACAACACAGTAAGCCACAACACAACACAGTAGGTCACAACACAACACAGTAAGCCGCAACACAACACAGTAGGCCACAACACAACACAGTAGGCCGCAACACAACACAGTAGGCCACAACACAACACAGTAGGTCGCAACACAACACAGTAGGTCGCAACACAACACAGTAAGCCGCAACACAACACAGTAGGCCGCAACACAACACAGCAGGCCGCAACACAACACAGTAAGCCGCAACACAACACAGTAGGCCGCAACACAACACAGTAAGCCGCATCACAACATAGTAGGTCACAACACAACACAGTAAGCCGCATCACAACATAGTAGGCCGCAACACAAAACAGCAGGCCGCAACACAACACAGTAGGCCGCAACACAACACAGTAAGCCGCATCACAACATAGTAGGTCACAACACAACACAGTAGGCCGCAACACAACACAGTAGGCCCCAACACAACACAGTAGGCTACAACACAACACAGTAAACTACAACACAACACAGTAGGTCACAACACAACACAGTAAGCCGCAACACAACACAGTAAGCCGCAACACAACACAGTAGGCCGCAACACAACACAGTAGGCCGCAACACAACACAGTAGGTCTCAACACAACACAGTAGGCTACAACACAACACAGTAGGTCACAACACAACGCAGTAAGCCGCAACACAACACAGTAGGCCACAACACAACACAGTAAACTACAACACAACACAGTAGGTCACAACACAACACAGTAAGCCGCAACACAACACAGTAGGCCGCAACACAACACAGTAGGTCTCAACACAACACAGTAAGCCACAACACAACACAGTAGGCCACAACACAACACAGTAGGTCACAACACAACACAGTAGGTCACAACACAACACAGTAAGCAGCAACACAACACAGTAAGCCGCAACACAACACAGTAAGCTGCAACACAACAAAGTAGGTCACAACACAACACAGTAAGCCGCAACACAACACAGTAAGCCGCAACACAACACAGTAGGCCGCAACACAGCAGAGTAAGCCACAACACAACACAGTATGCCGCAACACAACACAGTAAGCCACAACACAACACAGTAAGCCGCAACACAACATAGTAAGCTGCAACACAACACAACACAGTAGGTCACAACACAACACAGTAAGCCGCAACACAACACAGTAAGCCACAACACAACACAGTAAGCCGCAACACAACACAGTAAGCTGCAACACAACACAACACAGTAAGCCGCATCACAACATAGTAGGTCACAACACAACATAGTAGGTCACAACACAACACAGTAAGCAGCAACACAACACAGTAGGCCCCAACACAACACAGTAGGCTACAACACAACACAGTAAGCCGCAACACAACACAGTAAGCTGCAACACAACACAGTAGGTCACAACACAACACAGTAAGCCGCAACACAACACAGTAAGCCGCAACACAACACAGTAGGCCGCAACACAACACAGTAGGCCGCAACACAACACAGTAGGTCTCAACACAACACAGTAGGTCTCAACACAACACAGTAGGCCGCAACACAACACAGTAGGTCTCAACACAACACAGTAGGCCGCAACACAACACAGTAGGCCGCAACACAACACAGTAGGTCTCAACACAACACAGTAAGCCACAACACAACACAGTAAACTACAACACAACACAGTAGGTCACAACACAACACAGTAAGCCACAACACAACACAGTAAGCCACAACACAACACAGTAGGCCACAACACAACACAGTAAGCCGCAACACAACACAGTAGGCCACAACACAACACAGTAAGCCGCAACACAACACAGTAAGCCGCAACACAACACAGTAGGCCACAACACAGTAGGCCACAACACAACACAGTAGGTCACAACACAACACAGTAGGTCGCAACACAACACAGTAAGCCGCAACACAACACAGTAGGCCGCAACACAACACAGTAAGCCGCAACACAACACAGCAGGCCGCAACATAACACAGTAGGCCACAACTCAACAGGTCACAACACAACACAGTAGGCCACAACACAACACAGTAAGCCGCAACACAACACAGCAGGCCGCAACACAACACAGTAGGCCACAACTCAACAGGTCACAACACAACACAGTAGGCCACAACACAACACAGCAGGCCGCAACACAACACAGTAGGCCACAACTCAACAGGTCACAACACAACACAGTAGGCCACAACACAACACAGTAAGCCACAACACAACACAGTAGGCCACAACACAACACAGTAAGCCGCAACACAACACAGTAAGCCGCAACACAACACAGTAGGCCACAACACAACACAGTAAGCCGCAACACAACACAGTAGGCCGCAACACAACACAGTAAGCTGCAACACAACACAGTAAGCCACAACACAACACAGTAGGCCACAACACAACACAGTAAGCCGCAACACAACACAGTAAGCCGCAACACAACACAGTAGGCCACAACACAACACAGTAAGCCGCAACACAACACAGTAGGCCGCAACACAACACAGTAAGCTGCAACACAACACAGTAAGCCACAACACAACACAGTAGGCCACAACACAACACAGTAAGCCGCAACACAACACAGTAGGTCACAACACAACACAGTAAGCCGCAACACAACACAGTAAGCCGCAACACAACACAGTAGGCCACAACACAACACAGTAGGTCACAACACAACACAGTAAGCCGCAACACAACACAGTAAGCCGCAACACAACACAGTAGGCCACAACACAACACAGTAAGCCGCAACACAACACAGTAGGCCGCAACACAACACAGTAAGCTGCAACACAACACAGTAAGCCACAACACAACACAGTAGGCCACAACACAACACAGTAAGCCGCAACAAAACACAGTAAGCCGCAACACAACACAGTAGGCCACAACACAACACAGTAAGCCGCAACACAACACAGTAGGTCACAACACAACACAGTAAGCTGCAACACAACACAGTAAGCCGCAACACAACACAGTAAGCCGCAACACAACACAGTAAGCCGCAACACAACACAGTAGGCCGCAACACAACACAGTAGGCCGCAACACAACACAGTAGGTCTCAACACAACACAGTAGGTCTCAACACAACACAGTAGGCCGCAACACAACACAGTAGGCCGCAACACAACACAGTAGGTCTCAACACAACACAGTAGGCCGCAACACAACACAGTAGGCCGCAACACAACACAGTAGGTCTCAACACAACACAGTAAGCCACAACACAACACAGTAAACTACAACACAACACAGTAGGTCACAACACAACACAGTAAGCCACAACACAACACAGTAAGCCACAAAACAACACAGTAGGCCACAACACAACACAGTAAGCCACAACACAACACAGTAAGCCGCAACACAACACAGTAAGCTGCAACACAACACAGTAAGCCACAACACAACACAGTAAGCCGCAACACAACACAGTAAGCTGCAACACAACACAACACAGTAAGCCACAACACAACACAGTAAGCCGCAACACAACACAACACAGTAAGCCACAACATAACACAGTAGGTCACAACACAACACAGTAAGCCACAACATAACACAGTAGGTCACAACACAACACAGTAAGCCACAACACAACACAGTAGGCCGCAACACAACACAGTAAGCCACAACACAACACAGTAAGCCACAACACAACACAGTAAGCCGCAACACAACACAGTAAGCTGCAACACAACACAACACAGTAAGCCACAACACAACACAGTAAGCCGCAACACAACACAACACAGTAAGCCACAACATAACACAGTAGGTCACAACACAACACAGTAGGCCACAACACAACACATTAAGCTGCAACACAACACAACACAGTAAGCCACAACACAACACAGTAGGCCACAACACAACACAGTAGGTCTCAACACAACACAGTAGGCTACAACACAACACAGTAGATCACAACACAACGCAGTAAGCCGCAACACAACACAGTAGGCCACAACACAACACAGTAAACTACAACACAACACAGTAGGTCACAACACAACACAGTAAGCCGCAACACAACACAGTAGGCCGCAACACAACACAGTAGGTCTCAACACAACACAGTAAGCCACAACACAACACAGTAGGTCACAACACAACACAGTAAGCCGCAACACAACACAGTAGGCCGCAACACAACACAGTAAGCCGCAACACAACACAGTAGGTCACAACACAACACAGTAAGCCGCAACACAACACAGTAAGCCGCAACACAACACAGTAGGCCGCAACACAACACAGTAGGCCGCAACACAACACAGTAGGTCTCAACACAACACAGTAGGTCTCAACACAACACAGTAGGCCGCAACACAACACAGTAGGTCTCAACACAACACAGTAGGCCGCAACACAACACAGTAGGCCGCAACACAACACAGTAGGTCTCAACACAACACAGTAAGCCACAACACAACACAGTAAACTACAACACAACACAGTAGGTCACAACACAACACAGTAAGCCACAACACAACACAGTAAGCCACAACACAACACAGTAGGCCACAACACAACACAGTAAGCCGCAACACAACACAGTAGGCCACAACACAACACAGTAAGCCGCAACACAACACAGTAAGCCGCAACACAACACAGTAGGCCACAACACAACACAGTAGGCCACAACACAACACAGTAGGTCACAACACAACACAGTAGGTCGCAACACAACACAGTAAGCCGCAACACAACACAGTAGGCCGCAACACAACACAGTAAGCCGCAACACAACACAGCAGGCCGCAACACAACACAGTAGGCCACAACTCAACAGGTCACAACACAACACAGTAGGCCACAACACAACACAGTAAGCCGCAACACAACACAGCAGGCCGCAACACAACACAGTAGGCCACAACTCAACAGGTCACAACACAACACAGTAGGCCACAACACAACACAGCAGGCCGCAACACAACACAGTAGGCCACAACTCAACAGGTCACAACACAACACAGTAGGCCACAACACAACACAGTAAGCCACAACACAACACAGTAAGCTGCAACACAACACAACACAGTAGGTCACAACACAACACAGTAAGCTGCAACACAACACAGTAAGCCGCAACACAACACAGTAGGCCACAACACAACACAGTAAGCCGCAACACAACACAGTAGGCCGCAACACAACACAGTAAGCTGCAACACAACACAGTAAGCCACAACACAACACAGTAGGCCACAACACAACACAGTAAGCCGCAACAAAACACAGTAAGCCGCAACACAACACAGTAGGCCACAACACAACACAGTAAGCCGCAACACAACACAGTAGGTCACAACACAACACAGTAAGCTGCAACACAACACAGTAAGCCGCAACACAACACAGTAAGCCGCAACACAACACAGTAAGCCGCAACACAACACAGTAGGCCGCAACACAACACAGTAGGCCGCAACACAACACAGTAGGTCTCAACACAACACAGTAGGCCGCAACACAACACAGTAGGTCTCAACACAACACAGTAGGCCGCAACACAACACAGTAGGCCGCAACACAACACAGTAGGTCTCAACACAACACAGTAAGCCACAACACAACACAGTAAACTACAACACAACACAGTAGGTCACAACACAACACAGTAAGCCACAACACAACACAGTAAGCCACAACACAACACAGTAGGCCACAACACAACACAGTAAGCCACAACACAACACAGTAAGCCGCAACACAACACAGTAAGCTGCAACACAACACAGTAAGCCACAACACAACACAGTAAGCCGCAACACAACACAGTAAGCTGCAACACAACACAACACAGTAAGCCACAACACAACACAGTAAGCCGCAACACAACACAACACAGTAAGCCACAACATAACACAGTAGGTCACAACACAACACAGTAAGCCACAACATAACACAGTAGGTCACAACACAACACAGTAAGCCACAACACAACACAGTAGGCCGCAACACAACACAGTAAGCCACAACACAACACAGTAAGCCACAACACAACACAGTAAGCCGCAACACAACACAGTAAGCTGCAACACAACACAACACAGTAAGCCACAACACAACACAGTAAGCCGCAACACAACACAACACAGTAAGCCACAACATAACACAGTAGGTCACAACACAACACAGTAGGCCACAACACAACACATTAAGCTGCAACACAACACAACACAGTAAGCCACAACACAACACAGTAGGCCACAACACAACACAGTAGGTCTCAACACAACACAGTAGGCTACAACACAACACAGTAGATCACAACACAACGCAGTAAGCCGCAACACAACACAGTAGGCCACAACACAACACAGTAAACTACAACACAACACAGTAGGTCACAACACAACACAGTAAGCCGCAACACAACACAGTAGGCCGCAACACAACACAGTAGGTCTCAACACAACACAGTAAGCCACAACACAACACAGTAGGTCACAACACAACACAGTAAGCCGCAACACAACACAGTAGGCCGCAACACAACACAGTAAGCCGCAACACAACACAGTAGGCCAAAACACAACACAGTAGGCCGCAACACAACACAGTAGGCCACAACACAACACAGTAGGTCACAACACAACACAGTAGGTCACAACACAACACAGTAAGCAGCAACACAACACAGTAAGCCGCAACACAACACAGTAAGCTGCAACACAACAAAGTAGGTCACAACACAACACAGTAAGCCGCAACACAACACAGTAAGCTGCAACACAACACAACACAGTAGGTCACAACACAACACAGTAAGCCGCAACACAACACAGTAAGCCACAACACAACACAGTAAGCCGCAACACAACACAGTAAGCTGCAACACAACACAACACAGTAGGTCACAACACAACACAGTAAGCCGCAACACAACACAGTAAGCCGCAACACAACACAGTAGGTCACAACACAACACAGTAGGTCACAACACAACACAACACAACACAACACGGTAGGCCGCAACACAACACAGTAAGCCGCAACACAACACAGTAAGCCACAACACAACACAGTAAGCTGCAACACAACACAACAGAGTAGGTCACAACACAACACAGTAAGCCGCAACACAGTAAGCCGCAACAAAACACAGTAAGCCGCAACAAAACACAGTAAGCCGCAACACAACACAGTAAGCTGCAACACAACACAGTAGGTCACAACACAACACAGTAGGCCGCAACACAACACAGTAAGCCGCAACACAACACAGTAAGCCACAACACAACACAGTAAGCTGCAACACAACACAACACAGTAGGTCACAACACAACACAGTAAGCCGCAACACAACACAGTAAGCTGCAACACAACACAGTAGGCCGCAACACAACACAGTAGGCCGCAACACAACACAGTAGGTCTCAACACAACACAGTAGGCTACAACACAACACAGTAGGTCACAACACAACGCAGTAAGCCGCAACACAACACAGTAGGCCACAACACAACACAGTAAACTACAACACAACACAGTAAACTACAACACAACACAGTAGGTCACAACACAACACAGTAAGCCGCAACACAACACAGTAGGCCGCAACACAACACTGTAGGTCTCAACACAACACAGTAAGCCACAACACAACACAGTAGGTCACAACACAACACAGTAAGCCGCAACACAACACAGTAGGCCGCAACACAACACAGTAGGTCACAACACAACACAGTAAGCAGCAACACAACACAGTAAGCCGCAACACAACAGAGTAAGCTGCAACACAACAAAGTAGGTCACAACACAACACAGTAAGCCGCAACACAACACAGTAAGCCGCAACACAACACAGTAGGCCGCAACACAACACAGTAAGCCGCAACACAACACAGTAAGCCGCAACACAACACAGTAAGCCACAACACAACACAGTAAGCCGCAACACAACACAGTAAGCTGCAACACAACACAACACAGTAGGTCACAACACAACACAGTAAGCCGCAACACAACACAGTAAGCCGCAACACAACACAGTAGGTCACAACACAACACAGTAGGTCACAACACAACACAACACAGTAGGCCGCAACACAACACAGTAAGCCGCAACACAACACAGTAAGCCACAACACAACACAGTAAGCTGCAACACAACACAACAGAGTAGGTCACAACACAACACAGTAAGCCGCAACACAACACAGTAGGCCACAACACAACACAGTAAGCCGCATCACAACATAGTAGGTCACAACACAGTAGGTCACAACACAACACAACACAACACAGTAAGGCATAACACAACACAGTAGGCCACAACACAACACAGTAGGTCACAACACAACACAACACAACACAGTAAGGCATAACACAACACAGTAGGCCACAACACAACACAGTAAGCCGCAACAACACAGTAGGCCACAACACAACACAGTAAACCACAACACAACACAGTAGGCCACAACACAACACAGTAGGTCGCAACACAACACAGTAGGTCACAACACAACACAGTAAGCCACAACACAACACAGTAGGTCAAAACACAACACAGTAGGCTGCAACACAACACAGTAGGCCGCAACACAACACAGAAAGCCGCAACACAACACAGTAAGCCGCAACACAACACAGTAGGCTACAACACAACACAACACAGTAAGCCACAACACAACACAGAAAGCCACAACACAACACAGTAGGCCGCAACACAACACAGTAGGTTACAACACAACACAACACAGTAGGCTACAACACAACACAACACAGTAAGCCGCAACACAACACAGTAGGCCACAACACAACACAGTAGGCCACAACACAACACAGTAGGCCACAACACAACACAGTAAGCCGCAACACAACACAGTAGGCCGCAACACTACACAATAAGCTGCAACACAACACAGTAAGGCACAACACAACACAGTAGGCCACAACACAACACAGTAAGCCGCAACAAAACACAGTAAGCCGCAACACAACACAGTAGGTCTCAACACAACACAGTAGGCCGCAACACAACACAGTAGGCCGCAACACAACACAGTAGGTCTCAACACAACACAGTAAGCCACAACACAACACAGTAAACTACAACACAACACAGTAGGTCACAACACAACACAGTAAGCCACAACACAACACAGTAAGCCACAACACAACACAGTAGGCCACAACACAACACAGTAAGCCACAACACAACACAGTAAGCCGCAACACAACACAGTAAGCTGCAACACAACACAGTAAGCCGCAACACAACACAGTAAGCTGCAACACAACACAACACAGTAAGCCACAACACAACACAGTAAGCCGCAACACAACACAACACAGTAAGCCACAACATAACACAGTAGGTCACAACACAACACAGTAAGCCACAACATAACACAGTAGGTCACAACACAACACAGTAAGCCACAACACAACACAGTAGGCCACAACACAACACAGTAAGCCGCAACAAAACACAGTAAGCCGCAACACAACACAGTAAGCCACAACACAACACAGTAGGCCACAACACAACACAGTAAGCCGCAACAAAACACAGTAAGCCGCAACACAACACAGTAGGCCACAACACAACACAGTAAGCCGCAACACAACACAGTAGGTCGCAACACAACACAGTAAGCTGCAACACAACACAGTAAGCCGCAACACAACACAGTAAGCCGCAACACAACACAGTAAGCCGCAACACAACACAGTAGGCCGCAACACAACACAGTAGGCCGCAACACAACACAGTAGGTCTCAACACAACACAGTAGGTCTCAACACAACACAGTAGGCCGCAACACAACACAGTAGGTCTCAACACAACACAGTAGGCCGCAACACAACACAGTAGGCCGCAACACAACACAGTAGGTCTCAACACAACACAGTAAGCCACAACACAACACAGTAAACTACAACACAACACAGTAGGTCACAACACAACACAGTAAGCCACAACACAACACAGTAAGCCACAACACAACACAGTAGGCCACAACACAACACAGTAAGCCACAACACAACACAGTAAGCCGCAACACAACACAGTAAGCTGCAACACAACACAGTAAGCCACAACACAACACAGTAAGCCGCAACACAACACAGTAAGCTGCAACACAACACAACACAGTAAGCCACAACACAACACAGTAAGCCGCAACACAACACAACACAGTAAGCCACAACATAACACAGTAGGTCACAACACAACACAGTAAGCCACAACATAACACAGTAGGTCACAACACAACACAGTAAGCCACAACACAACACAGTAGGCCGCAACACAACACAGTAAGCCACAACACAACACAGTAAGCCACAACACAACACAGTAAGCCGCAACACAACACAGTAAGCTGCAACACAACACAACACAGTAAGCCACAACACAACACAGTAAGCCGCAACACAACACAACACAGTAAGCCACAACATAACACAGTAGGTCACAACACAACACAGTAGGCCACAACACAACACATTAAGCTGCAACACAACACAACACAGTAAGCCACAACACAACACAGTAGGCCACAACACAACACAGTAGGTCTCAACACAACACAGTAGGCTACAACACAACACAGTAGATCACAACACAACGCAGTAAGCCGCAACACAACACAGTAGGCCACAACACAACACAGTAAACTACAACACAACACAGTAGGTCACAACACAACACAGTAAGCCGCAACACAACACAGTAGGCCGCAACACAACACAGTAGGTCTCAACACAACACAGTAAGCCACAACACAACACAGTAGGTCACAACACAACACAGTAAGCCGCAACACAACACAGTAGGCCGCAACACAACACAGTAAGCCGCAACACAACACAATAGGCCACAACACAACACAGTAGGCCGCAACACAACACAGTAGGCCACAACACAACACAGTAGGTCACAACACAACACAGTAGATCACAACACAACACAGTAAGCAGCAACACAACACAGTAAGCCGCAACACAATACAGTAAGCTGCAACACAACAAAGTAGGTCACAACACAACACAGTAAGCCGCAACACAACACAGTAAGCTGCAACACAACACAACACAGTAGGTCACAACACAACACAGTAAGCCGCAACACAACACAGTAAGCCACAACACAACACAGTAAGCCGCAACACAACACAGTAAGCTGCAACACAACACAACACAGTAGGTCACAACACAACACAGTAAGCCGCAACACAACACAGTAAGCCGCAACACAACACAGTAAGCCGCAACACAACACAGTAGGTCACAACACAACACAGTAGGTCACAACACAACACAACACAACACAACACAGTAAGCCGCAACACAACACAGTAAGCCACAACACAACACAGTAAGCTGCAACACAACACAACAGAGTAGGTCACAACACAACACAACACAACACAACACAGTAGGCCGCAACACAACACAGTAAGCCGCAACACAACACAGTAAGCCACAACACAACACAGTAAGCCGCAACACAACACAGTAGGTCACAACACAACACAGTAGGTCACAACACAACACAACACAACACAACACAGTAGGCCGCAACACAACACAGTAAGCCGCAACACAACACAGTAAGCCACAACACAACACAGTAAGCTGCAACACAACACAACAGAGTAGGTCACAACACAACACAGTAAGCCGCAACACAGTAAGCCGCAACAAAACACAGTAAGCCGCAACACAACACAGTAAGCTGCAACACAACACAGTAGGTCACAACACAGTAGGCCGCAACACAACACAGTAAGCCGCAACACAACACAGTAAGCCACAACACAACACAGTAAGCTGCAACACAACACAACACAGTAGGTCACAACACAACACAGTAAGCCGCAACACAACACAGTAAGCTGCAACACAACACAGTAGGCCGCAACACAACACAGTAGGCCGCAACACAACACAGTAGGTCTCAACACAACACAGTAGGCTACAACACAACACAGTAGGTCACAACACAACGCAGTAAGCCGCAACACAACACAGTAGGCCACAACACAACACAGTAAACTACAACACAACACAGTAAACTACAACACAACACAGTAGGCCACAACACAACACAGTAAGCCGCATCACAACATAGTAGGTCACAACACAACATAGTAAGCTGCAACACAACACAGTAAGCCGCAACACAACACAGTAGGCCACAACACAACACAGTAGGTCACAACACAACACAACACAGTAAGGCATAACACAACACAGTAGGCCACAACACAACACAGTAAGCCGCAACAACACAGTAGGCCACAACACAACACAGTAAACCACAACACAACACAGTAGGCCACAACACAACACAGTAGGTCGCAACACAACACAGTAGGTCACAACACAACACAGTAAGCCACAACACAACACAGTAGGTCACAACACAACACAGTAAGCCGCAACACAACACAGTAGGCCGCAACACAACACAGTAAGCTGCAACACAACACAGTAGGCCACAACACAACACAGTAGGCCGCAACACAACACAGTAGGCCACAACACAACACAGTAGGTCGCAACACAACACAGTAGGTCGCAACACAACACAGTAAGCCGCAACACAACACAGTAGGCCGCAACACAACACAGCAGGCCGCAACACAACACAGTAAGCCGCAACACAACACAGTAGGCCGCAACACAACACAGTAAGCCGCATCACAACATAGTAGGTCACAACACAACACAATAAGCCGCATCACAACATAGTAGGCCGCAACACAAAACAGCAGGCCGCAACACAACACAGTAGGCCGCAACACAACACAGTAAGCCGCAACACAACACAGTAAGCCGCATCACAACATAGTAGGTCACAACACAACACAGTAGGTCACAACACAACACAGTAAGCAGCAACACAACACAGTAGGCCGCAACACAACACAGCAGGCCGCAACACAACACAGTAGGCCGCAACACAACACAGTAGGCCCCAACACAACACATTAGGCTACAACACAACACAGTAAACTACAACACAACACAGTAGGTCACAACACAACACAGTAAGCCGCAACACAACACAGTAAGCCGCAACACAACACAGTAGG
>NW_027457505.1:0-21315 GCF_027942865.1 Odontesthes bonariensis
GTTATTTAAATGTTCTATTTGTGCACAGTTTCATACATTTTATTATAATTTTGCACTGTTTCACACTGAATGTTAGTTTATTGGCTGTTTGGGTTATTAGAATTTATTTAGAGAGAAAGAAAGAAAAATAAATGTTTGGCCTTGGAGACTTCTGGACTTTTAGCCTTTTTCACAATGATTTGGGACGTGCTTTGGAGAGTATCCCATCACTACATTGAAATGTGGGAAATCTTTATGAAATTAAGTTTTATGATGGAAAAGAGCAGTCATATTAATACTTTAACAACACTGTCATAGATAGATAGATCAGTTTCAAACTAAACTTCTCCTAAAGATTGTTGTACTGTGTCAGTTTGAATGTTTTGCTGACAGCATTGTTGTCCCGTTGTGTCTGAAATGGAGGGAAATCTGTTCCAAAGTCATTTTGTTCATATGATGAAGGCAGCCAGCTGCAGTCTGCAGATTCAGTCTTTATGCTGTGAGCAGGGCGTTTCTGCCCTCTAGTGGCCACAGGTGGTATCTACAGAAAAGGTAAAGCTGGAGATGTTACAACTGACTGACACTTCCGGTGAGACCTTTCACAATAAAACGCTGTTAACGCTGTGCTGCACCTCACAGACGTAATATAAAGCTGTTTGATCTGTTAACAGCTGAAACTTGTTTTACTCGGGAGTGACTGAATGTAAATAAGTTGGTGGCCTCTTTGTGTGAAAGGCGCAGGTTTTATCTTCAAGTGTAAACTAAGCTACAGTTAACGCTAGCTAGTTAGGAGCAGTTAGCTAGCATCTGTGTTAGCTCCGGTTATATTTGGTTTAAAGGTTAAGCAGAGAATGAGTGAATGTGGTGCTAAAACGTGGCTACATGTGACAGTAAATTGAAACGGAGCAGACTTTATAGTTCTCGCTGTACCATGGTGCTGGTGATCTGACTTCCGGTTAAATCATGAAGCTTTGCTTGATGTAGCTGTGCGGTTTAACCGCTAGAGGGCAGTAATAACGGCCGTTTCATTTCCCAGCGCTTCTTCATGGCAGATATGAATGAATAAACACACACAATAAGGTCTGTGGAACACACACATGATGCATGATGAACTTCTCCACTGTAACATGTGTTTAGGTAGAATTAAGACTCTTCTGAGGCTCCAACAACTTTCTGCTTTCAGCCTTTCTGCTGCTCAGGATGCAGAAGCTGCAAACTCTCCTGAAAAACCAGCTGACTGTCACAGGAAGACACGATGAGACAGAGACTCCTCCCACTAAGGAAGAGACTCCTCCTCCTAACAGACTCCTCCCCCTGAGGCAGAGACTCCTCCCACTGACTCCCCCCTAACAGACTCCTCCCCCTAAAAGACTCCTCCCCCTAACAGACTCCTCCCCTTAAGAGACTCCTCCCACTGAGGCAGAGACTCCTCCCCCTAAAAGACTCCTCCCCCTAACAGACTCCTCCCCTTAAGAGACTCCTCCCACTGAGGCAGAGACTCCTCCCCCTAAAAGACTCCTCCCCCTAACAGACTCCTCCCCCTAACAGACTCCTCCCCCTAAAAGACTCCTCCCCCTAACAGACTCCTCCCCTTAAGAGACTCCTCCCCCTAACAGACTCCTCCCCCTAAGAGACTCCTCCCCCTAACAGACTCCTCCCCCTAAAAGACTCCTCCCCCTAACAGACTCCTCCCCCTAAGAGACTCCTCCCCCTAACAGACTCCTCCTCCTAACAGACTCCTCCCCCTAACAGACTCCTCCTCCTAACAGACTCCTCCCCCTAACAGACTCCTCCCCCTAAGAGACTCCTCCCCCTAACAGACTCCTCCTCCTAACAGACTCCTCCCCCTAAAAGACTCCTCCTCCTAACAGACTCCTCCCCCTAACAGACTCCTCCCCCTAACAGACTCCTCCTCCTAACAGACTCCTCCCTCTAACTGACT
Source organism: Odontesthes bonariensis (assembly GCF_027942865.1). Classification (NCBI taxonomy): domain Eukaryota; kingdom Metazoa; phylum Chordata; class Actinopteri; order Atheriniformes; family Atherinopsidae; genus Odontesthes; species Odontesthes bonariensis. Next base: position 1,922 of record NW_027457505.1, read on the forward strand.
CCACCCCTTAAGAGACTCCTCCCACTGAGACAGAGACTCCTCCCACTGAGGCAGAGACTCTTCCCCCTAACAGACTCCTCCCACTGAGAGACTCCTCCCCCTAAAAGACTCCTCCCACTGAGGCAGAGACTCCCCCCCCAGAGACTCCTCCCCCTAACAAACTCCTCCCCCTAACAGACTCCTCCCCCTAAAAGACTCCTCCTCCTAACAGACTCCTCCTCCTAACAGACTCCTCCCCCTAAAAGACTCCTCCCCTTAAGAGACTCCTCCCCCTGAGACAGAGACTCCTCCCCCTGAGAGACTCCTCCCACTGAGAGACTCCTCCCCTTAAAAGACTCCTCCTACTGAGGCAGAGACTCCTCCCCCTAAAAGACTCCTCCTCCTAACAGACTCCTCCTCCTAACAGACTCCTCCCCCTAAAAGACTCCTCCCCTTAAGAGACTCCTCCCACTGAGGCAGAGACTCCTCCCCCTAACAGACTCCTCCCCCTAAAAGACTCCTCCCCCTAACTGACTCCACCCCTTAAGAGACTCCTCCCACTGAGACAGAGACTCCTCCCACAGAGGCAGAGACTCCTCCCCCTAACAGACTCCTCCCACTGAGAGACTCCTCCCCCTAAAAGACTCCTCCCACTGAGGCAGAGACTCCTCCCCCTAACAGACTCCTCCCACTGAGGCAGAGACTCCTCCCCCTAACAGACTCCTCCCCCTGAGAGACTCCTCCCCCTAACAGACTCCTCCCACTGAGGCAGACACTCCTCCCCCAAGAGACTCCTCCCCCAAGAGACTCCTCCCCCTGAGACAGAGACTCCTCCTCCTAACAGACTCCTCACCCTAACAGACTCCTCCCACTGAGGCAGAGACTCCTCCCCCTAACAGACTCCACCCACTGAGGCAGAGACTCCTCCCCCTGAGAGACTCCTCCCCCTAACAGACTCCTCCCACTGAGGCAGAGACTCCTCCCCCTAACAGACTCCACCCACTGAGGCAGAGACTCCTCCCACTGAGAAACTCCTCCCCCTAATAGACTCCTCCCCCTAAGAGACTCCTCCCACTGAGAGACTCCTCCCACTGAGAGACTCCTCCCCCTAATAGACTCCTCCCCCTGAGAGACTCCTCCCCCTAAGACAGAGACTCCTCCCCCTAAAAGACTCCTCCCACTGAGGCAGAGACTCCTCCCCCTAACAGACTCCTCCCACTGAGGCAGAGACTCCTCCCCCTAAAAGACTCCTCCCCCTGAGAGACTCCTCCCCCTAACAGACTCCTCCCACTGAGGCAGAGACTCCTCCCCCTAACAGACTCCACCCACTGAGGCAGAGACTCCTCCCACTGAGAAACTCCTCCCCCTAATAGACTCCTCCCCCTAAGAGACTCCTCCCACTGAGAGACTCCTCCCACTGAGAGACTCCTCCCCCTAATAGACTCCTCCCCCTGAGAGACTCCTCCCCCTAAGACAGAGACTCCTCCCCCTAAAAGACTCCTCCCACTGAGGCAGAGACTCCTCCCCCTAACAGACTCCTCCCACTGAGGCAGAGACTCCTCCCCCTAAAAGACTCCTCCCCCTGAGAGACTCCTCCCCCTAACAGACTCCTCCCACTGAGGCAGAGACTCCTCCCCCTAACAGACTCCACCCACTGAGGCAGAGACTCCTCCCACTGAGAGACTCCTCCCCCTAATAGACTCCTCCCCCTAAGAGACTCCTCCCACTGAGAGACTCCTCCCCCTAATAGACTCCTCCCCCTAACAGACTCCTCCCCCTGAGAGACTCCTCCCCCTAACAGACTCCTCCCCCTAACAGACTCCTTCCCAGAGACTCCTCCCCCTAACAGACTCCTCCCCCTAACAGACTCCTCCCCCTAACAGACTCCACCCCCTAACAGACTCCTCCCCCTAACAGACTCCTCCCCCTAAGAGACTCCTCCCCCTAACAGACTCCTCCCCTAATGAAAGAGACCCCTCCCCCTGAGAGACTCCTCCCCCTGAGGCAGAGACTCCTCCCCCTAAGAGACTCCTCCCCCTAACAGACTCCTCCCCCTGAGAGACTCCTCCCCCTGAGACAGAGACTCCTCCCCCTGAGAGACTCCTCCCCCTGAGACAGAGACCCCTCCCCCTGAGAGACTCCTCCCCCTGAGACAGAGACTCCTCCCCCTGAGAGACTCCTCCCACTGAGAGACTCCTCCCCTTAAAAGACTCCTCCCACTGAGGCAGAGACTCCTCCCCCTAACAGACTCCTCCCACTGAGGCAGAGACTCCTCCCACTGAGGCAGAGACTCCTCCCCCTAACAGACTCCTCCCACTGAGAGACTCCTCCCACTGAGGCAGAGACTCCTCCCACTGAGGCAGAGACTCCTCCCCCTAACAGACTCCTCCCCCTAACAGACTCCTCCCCCTAACAGACTCCTCCCACTGAGGCAGAGACTCCTCCCCCTAATAGACTCCTCCCCCTAAAAGACTCCACCCACTGAGGCAGAGACTCCTCCCACTAAGAGACTCCTCCCCCTAACAGACTCCTCCCCCTGAGGCAGACACTCCTCCCCCTAAGAGACCCCTCCCCCTAACAGACTCCTCCCCCTGAGACAGAGACTCCTCCCCCTGAGAGACTCCTCCCCCAAGAGACTCTTCCCCCTGAGAGACTCCTCCCCCTAAGACAGAGACTCCTCCCCCTAAGACAGAGACTCCTCCCCCTGAGAGACTCCTCCCCCAAGAGACTCCTCCCCCTAACAGACTCCTCCCCCAAGAGACTCCTCCCACTAAGGAAGACACTCCTCCCCCTAACAGACTCCTCCCCTTAAGAGACTCCTCCCCCTAAGACAGAGACTCCTCCCCCTGAGAGACTCCTCTCCCAAGAGACTCCTCCCCCTAACAGACTCCTCCCCCAAGAGACTCCTCCCACTAAGGAAGAGACTCCTCCTCCTAACAGACTCCTCCCCCTGAGGCAGAGACTCCTCCCACTGAGGAAGAGACTCCTCCCCCTAACAGACTCCTCCCCCTAACAGACTCCTCCCCTTAAGAGACTCCTCCCCCTAAGAGACTCCTCCCCCTAACAGACTCCTCCCCTTAAGAGACTCCTCCCACTGAGGCAGAGACTCCTCCCCCTGAGAGACTCCTCCCCCAAGAGACTCCTCCTCCTAACAGACTCCTCCCCCTGAGGCAGAGACTCCTCCCCCTAAGACACTCCTCCCCCTAACAGACTCCTCCCCCTAAAAGACTCCTCCCCCTAACAGACTCCTCCTCCTAACAGACTCCTCCTCCTAACAGACTCCTCCCCCTAAAAGACTCCTCCCCCTAACAGATTCCTCCTCCTAACAGACTCCTCCCCCTAACAGACTCCTCCCCCTAACAGACTCCTCCTCCTAACAGACTCCTCCCCCTAAAAGACTCCTCCCCCTAACAGACTCCTCCTCCTAACAGACTCCTCCCCCTTAGAGACTCCTCCCCCTAACAGACTCCTCCTCCTAACAGACTCCTCCCCCTGAGGCAGAGACTCCTCCCACTGAGGAAGAGACTCCTCCCACTGAGAGACTCCTCCCCCTAACAGACTCCTCCCCCTAACAGACACCTCCTCCTAACAGACTCCTCCCCCTAAAAGACTCCTCCCCCTAACAGACTCCTCCTCCTAACAGACTCCTCCCCCTAACAGACTCCTCCCCTTAAGAGACTCCTCCCCCTGAGACAGAGACTCCTCCCACTGAGGCAGAGACTCCTCCCCCTAACAGACTCCTCCCCCTAACTGACTCCACCCCTTAAGAGACTCCTCCCACTAAGACAGAGACTCCTCCCACTGAGGCAGAGACTCCTCCCACTGAGAGACTCCTCCCCTAAAAGACTCCTCCCACTGAGGCAGACACTCCTCCCCCAAGAGACTCCTCCCCCAAGAGACTCCTCCCCCAAGAGACTCCTCCCCCTAAAAGACTCCTCCCACTGAGGAAGAGACTCCTCCTCCTAACAGACTCCTCCCCCTAAGAGACTCCTCCCCCTAACAGACTCCTCCCACTGAGGAAGAGACTCCTCCTCCTAACAGACTCCTCCCCCTAAGAGACTCCTCCCCCTAACAGACTCCTCCCCCTAACAGACTCCTCCCACTAAGGAAGAGACTCCTCCTCCTAAAAGACTCCTCCCCCTGAGGCAGAGACTCCTCCCACTAAGGAAGAGACTCCTCCCCCTGTGGCAGAGACTCCTCCCACTGAGGAAGAGACTCCTCCCCCTAAGACAGAGACTCCTCCTCCTAACAGACTCCTCCCCCTAAGACAGAGACTCCTCCCACTAACAGACTCCTCCCCCTAACAGGCTCCACCCCCTAACAGGCTCCTCCCCCTAAGACAGAGACTCCTCCCCTTAAGAGACTCCTCCCCTTAAGAGACTCCTCCCCCTAAGACAGAGACTCCTCCCCCTAACAGACTCCTCCCCCTAAAAGACTCCTCCCCCTAACAGACTCCTCCCCCTAAGGCAGAGACTCCTCCCCCTGAGAGACTCCTCCCCCTGAGAGACTCCTCCCCTAAAAGACTCCTCCCCTTAAGAGACTCCTCCCCCTAAGACAGAGACTCCTCCCCCTAACAGGCTCCACCCCCTAACAGGCTCCTCCCCCTAAGACAGAGACTCCTCCCCTTAAGAGACTCCTCCCCTTAAGAGACTCCTCCCCCTAAGACAGAGACTCCTCCCCCTAACAGACTCCTCCCCCTAAAAGACTCCTCCCCCTAACAGACTCCTCCCCCTAAGGCAGAGACTCCTCCCCCTGAGAGACTCCTCCCCCTGAGAGACTCCTCCCCTAAAAGACTCCTCCCCTAAAAGACTCCTCCCCCAAGAGACTCCTCCCCCTAAGGCAGAGACTCCTCCCCCAAGAGACTCCTCCCCCTGAGGCAGAGACTCCTCCCCCTAAGAGACTCCTCCCCCTAACAGACTCCTCCCCCTAAGAGACTCCTCCCCCTGAGGCAGAGACTCCTCCCCCTAAGAGACTCCTCCCCCTGAGAGACTCCTCCCCCTAAGAGACTCCTCCCCCTGAGGAAGAGACTCCTCCCCCTGAGGCAGAGACTCCTCCTCCTAACAGACTCCTCCCCCTGAGAGACTCCTCCCCCTAAGAGACTCCTCCCCCTAAGGCAGAGACTCCTCCCCCTGAGAGACTCCTCCCCCTAAGAGACTCCTCCCCCTGAGAGACTCCTCCCCCTAAGACAGAGACTCCTCCCCCTAACAGACTCCTCCCCCTGAGAGACTCCTCCCACTGAGAGACTCCTTCCCCTAAGAGACTCCTCCCCCTGAGGAAGAGACTCCTCCCCCTGAGGCAGAGACTCCTCCTCCTAACAGACTCCTCCCCCTGAGAGACTCCTCCCCCTAAAAGACTCCTCCCCCTAACAGACTCCTCCCCCAGAGACTCCTCCCCCTAACAGACCCCTCCCCCTAAGAGACTCCTCCCCCTGAGAGACTCCTCCCCCTAACAGACTCCTTCCCCTAAGAGACTCCTCCCCCAGAGACTCCTCCCCCTAACAGACTCCTCCCCCTAACAGACTCCTCCCCCTGAGAGACTCCTCCCCCTGAGGCAGAGACTCCTCCTCCTAACAGACTCCTCCCCCTAAGAGACTCCTCCCCCTAAGACAGAGACTCCTCCTCCTAAAAGACTCCTCCCCCTAACAGACTCCTCCCCCAGAGACTCCTCCCCCTAACAGACTCCTCCCCCTAACAGACTCCACCCCCTGAGACAGAGACTCCTCCCCTAATGACAGAGACTCCTCCTCCTAACAGACTCCTCCCCCTAAGACAGAGACTCCTCCTCCTAAAAGACTCCTCCCCCTAACAGACTCCTCCCCCAGAGACTCCTCCCCCTAACAGACCCCTCCCCCTAAGAGACTCCTCCCCCTGAGAGACTCCTCCCCCTAACAGACTCCTTCCCCTAAGAGACTCCTCCCCCAGAGACTCCTCCCCCTAACAGACTCCTCCCCCTAACAGACTCCTCCCCCTGAGAGACTCCTCCCCCTGAGGCAGAGACTCCTCCCACTGAGGAAGAGACTCCTCCCCCAAGAGACTCCTCCCCCTAACAGACTCCACCCCCTGAGACAGAGACTCCTCCCCTAATGACAGAGACTCCTCCTCCTAACAGACTCCTCCCCCTAAGAGACTCCTCCCCCTAAGACAGAGACTCCTCCTCCTAACAGACTCCTCCCCCTAAGACAGAGACTCCTCCCCCTGAGAGACTCCTCCCACTGAGAGACTCCTCCCACTGAGATACTCCTCCCCCTAAGGCAGAGACTCCTTCCCCCGAGAGACTCCTCCCCCTAAGAGACTCCTCCCCCTAAAACAGAGACTCCTCCCACTGAGACAGAGACTCCTCCTCCTAACAGACTCCTCCCCCTAAGAGACTCCTCCCCCTGAGGCAGAGACTCCTCCCACTGAGAGACTCCTCCCTCTAACAGACTCCTCCTCCTAACAGACTCCTCCTCCTAACAGACTCCTCCCCCTAAGACAGAGACTCCTCCCCCTAAGAGACTCCACCCCCTAACAGACTCCTCCCCCTGAGGCAGAGACTCCTCCCACTGAGAGACTGCTCCCCCTTAGGCAGAGACTCCTCCCAGACTCCTGGGAGTGCTAGTGCACGTGCGTGTGTACGTGTGGGCTCAAACATTGAGCTGTCGGAACAAAGGGTGAATTTAATCTGGAACAAAGACATTTCGGGCTGTAGGATCAATGGGAAATTTTCGGAATATTGACGGGTCGGACCAAAGGGGCGTCGGAGAAATGACATGTTACCAAAAACGGACAGGACTTGGGCTCCAGGAAAAGCCAAAAACCTGTTTTCACCAGTACAATTAGTCAATAACTCCTGGAACTTTGGATTACGGACAACTTTGGAACTTGGACCACGGAGAAACTTTCCCACTGCGCGCTGGAGGACAGCAGGCACTGTCGCCGTTACACGCGGAAAATTGTTAGACAAAGGAAGAAAGGAACCAGTCGTTTGAGGGTATGTACGGCAAAATGCCAGAAGATTAGGAACTTTTTCGTTGGAGAAAAATATTTGGATTATTTAGAAGCAAGTTTGGTTCGTGTTTTTTTTTTTTTTTTTTTTGTGATTTAATTAACGACCAAACAATTGGAAGCACCAAAAGCAGTTTATTTTTGGAAGGAAACCCGACATTTAAGTTTGAAAGGAAAGGAAAAAACACACACAAATCATTTTTTAACCAAAAATCTGTATTTCGTCTTAACTCCGGAAAAGAACGCTATTCCTGGGTTTCTTTCTCAAACAAGCCGACCCCGGGTTAGGACGATTTCAGACCAGAGCGTGGCAGCGAGACAACGGCAGTTATCAGGCGCTGTGTTCTACTTGGCTTTTCACACCGGACAGTCTGCGGCCGCGGTAGTTCCGCTCCAGCCCTGTCTGCATTCCCCATCCATTTCAACGGGACACCGCCGCCGGCCGCCGCCGGCCGCTGCCGTCCAAATTCCGCTCGAGTTCTATTTTCCAAAAGCGGCGCGGGACGGAGGCGTCTCCCGCGCCGCTACTGCCCGACTACCGCTGCGTCTGTGTGCAAGGACAGATCTGTTTCCATGTATTTTCACCTCCGCCGGTGAAAATCGCTTCCGTTCCGCCACGCTTTGCCGCACTGCTTTGAAACGGCCCTAAGGGTTAAGGAGAACCGAGCTCCAGGCCAACCATCCACACCTGTGTACCCACACTTAAGCACCCCTCCCCGGCCTAAGAATCCAGTCCGCACCGCCTGGAGCTCCACGCCCCTGGTACTGTAAAAAGAAGAAAAAAAGATTATAAAGAACCGAGCTCCAGGCCCTCCATCCACACCTGTGTACCCACACTTAAGCACCCCTCCCCGGCCTAAGAATCCAGTCCGCACCCCCTGGAGCTCCACGCCCCTGGTATTGTAAAAAGAAGAAAAAAAGATTATAAAGAACCGAGCTCCAGGCCCTCCATCCACACCTGTGTACCCACACTTAAGCACCCCTCCCCGGCCTAAGAATCCAGTCCGCACCCCCTGGAGCTCCACGCCCGTGGTATTGTAAAAAGAAGAAAAAAAGATTATAAAGAACCGAGCACCAGGCCCTCCATCCACACCTGTGTACCCACACTTAAGCACCCCTCCCCGGCCTAAGAATCCAGTCCGCACCGCCTGGAGCTCCACGCCCCTGGTACTGTAAAAAGAAGAAAAAAAGATTATAAAGAACCGAGCTCCAGGCCCTCCATCCACACCTGTGTACCCACACTTAAGCACCCCTCCCCGGCCTAAGAATCCAGTCCGCACCCCCTGGAGCTCCACGCCCGTGGTATTGTAAAAAGAAGAAAAAAAGATTATAAAGAACCGAGCACCAGGCCCTCCATCCACACCTGTGTACCCACACTTAAGCACCCCTCCCCGGCCTAACGATCCAGTCCGCACCCCCTGGAGCTCCACGCCCCTGGTACTATAAAACACTTTTTTTTTTAGTCACCAGGCTGCCTGGTCCAGGCACACTCACCCGAACTCAAGCAGCCCTTCCCGGGCATGGAGCTCTGGTCCTTCCCGACCAGAGCTCCATGTAATTTATTTTTTTATTTTTTTTAAGAGTCACCAGGCTCCAGGGCCTCTGCAAGTGATTTAGCAGCAGGTTCTCCACAAACATGCGGTGCGCGATAGGGGAGGGGCGACCGTCCTCCGGCCGCACCCCAGCCCCGTCACGAACGGCTCTCCGCACCGGCCGAAGCCGGCTACCCGAGACCGGCCGAAGATCCGCGGCGCTGCGGTATCGTTACGTCTAGGCTGTTTTGAAGTTTATTGGACATTGAAATGTCTGAAAGAAAGAAAGAAAAGTGTTATTTTTGTGACTTTTTGGAACTTTATTTTGAGCAAAGTCTGACCCGTGGTGTCTCTCAGCATGCTGACGTCACTGCTGATGTGTGACAGCCGGCTAACGAGGCGTTGCCCCGGGAACAGGAGCGCGTGCGGCTCGCCTGTGTCTCTGACAGGTGCGCGCTCACTTTGGCTGCTTAAAATTGCACTATGACTTAGGCTGCGCTCCACTGTCTCCAACAAACGCTCGCTGTTCAGAAAGTAGAGGCGACCTCTGGGCTCAGAGGCAATTTGTAAGAAAAATGTGCGGCAGAGCTCAATGAGCGTGACTTTGTGTGAAAGAGGACACGTTTTCCTACATTTTAAGGGATCATTTCTTTCTGGCAGTTAAACTGTATGAAAGTTATAGTTTGAATAGTTGTTTGAAAAGCTAAACAAGTTGAAATTTATCAGCACGCGATTTGGCATCAGACTGAAGTGGGCGATGAGCTGTGGGTGAAGGTGGGACCCGCACACTGAAAGTGTAGCTACGGCTCACGCATAGATTAATGCTGCGCCAGTGAATGTTTGATCCTTGGCGGCGCTTGTGTGTGAGGGACAAGCACGCGGAAGGAAAAAACAAACCGAGCATAAGGAGAGAGCCCAGCCATGTGAGCGGTGAGATGCAAAGCACAGAGGAAATTCTAAAGAAAAAAAGAATCGAGGATAAAGTGTGCGAGAGGGAGTGCTGCATGGTGTATATCGCTGACATTGACGGGGCTGGATAATGGTAGCTTACTGTGGAAACTCCGGTGAGTGATATCAATGATATGTGAAGCTAATGGCTAGCAAGATCGTTTGCTAGCGTATTTAAAAAATAAAGTATTAAAAAAAAAAGAAAAAGTTTTTGCTCTATTTTTGTATCTTTTAAAGCAAAGAGAGGAAAAAAAGGAAAAAAATATCGTTTGCTAGCGTATTTAAAAAACAAAGTATTTTAAAAAAAAAACATGTTTTTGCACTATTTTGTATCTTTTAAAGCAAAGAGAGGAAAAAAAGAAAAAGTTCGTTTGCTAGCAAGAATGTTTGCTAGCAAGAATGTTTGCTAGCAAGAACGTTTGCTAGCAAGAATGTTTGCTAGCAAGAATGTTTGCTAGCAAGAATGTTTGCTAGCAAGATCGTCGGCAAGCGTTTAATTCATGATGTTATTTAGTAAAATGTATGCATTATTTCATATTGAAATTGTTGTTAAAATTGATTACATGTTAAAAGATGTTACTGTGTTACCTAGAGAATGCTCTAATTTTACAAGTGGAGATTTGAGAAAATTCCTGCCTAAAGACTGTTAAAAATAATTTCTTTGGGAGATTGTCTCCATTTACAAGTTTAGAAAAAAATGTAAACTTGATGAGGAGACTGGCCAAAATGTAAAGTCATTTTTTAAATGTAAAAAAAATAAATAATTATTTTTACATTTAAAAAAAAAAAAAAAAAAAAAAAAGAGTAATGTGAGATAAAATATTCATCGGCGTTAAATAATTGACAAGTTAACGCGATAGTAACGAGTTAACTCGCCCAGCCCTATTTTTTTAATATATTTGAACAAACACTGATTATTACACGTTGATGCAAACTTCTGTGACCACATTTATCAGTTTGTTCATACGTTTTTCCGGTTCTGGTCCCATCCAGTTGTGGCAGTTTTTACTGGAGCTTCTTCTGGACTCCACCTGCAACACGTTCCTCTCCTGGACCGGAGACGGCCGGGAGTTCAAGATGTCCGACCCCACAGAGGTAAGGACGGGTTTTACACGGGTGCAAAGTTACCTCATACCTTCAGATTCCCACCTGATGACCCACAGTGTCTGACAGAGGAGGCAGAGCTGGGAACATGTTCTCTGTGCTGCACTCAGCCCTGTGCTTCTGCTTCCTGCTGAGTGTTACATGAACAATCACACATGTAGGAGCCTGTTTCCTTTGCTCACAGCACCAACGCTGGTTGGACATGAACAGCAGATGTTTGTGGAGGAGGTCTCCAAGGAGAACATCTGCAGGAACAACAGTGAGAAGTGTCTGTTGGTCCTCTGACCCTGGATCAGACACAGAGATGGGTCCAGGACATGTTAGCCTAGCTTAGCACAAAGATTTCTAGAACCATGTTCAGCGTACATCTGGAAATGCGTACATGTGGGTTAGACCTGCGTCCTGAGAGAGGATCTGGATGTTTGGCTGCCCTGAAACCTTCTGAGAGGAGTCAGCAGAAACAATGTGACCATCAGGAGAGACCATGATGTCAGAGACTGAAGAGAGTTCAGCTCAGTGTTTAAAGCTCATATTTGGCTTCAGAAAGGAGAGAAAAATCAAAGTGAAAATTCTTCCAAAGGTGAAGAGTTGAATTCAGAGACAGAAACTTCATCATCTCCATCATCTGACTGCAGAAAACATTTAGTTTGAACTTGTTTTTTATTGGGTTTTCAGCGCCGACGTTCAGTTTCTACACTTTTCTCTATCCAGCTGGAGATGATAATTACACACATTATATCCAAATTAAGATCAAAAGCAAACAAGAGACCAACAGAACAAATATCCACTCCCAATGAAATGCATGAAACATCCATCCATCCACCTTCTGCACCCGCTGAATCCGTCGGGGGGGCCGCGGGGGGGCCGGAGCCCCTCCCAGCGGGGCCAGAGGCGGGGTTCACCCTGGACAGGTCGCCATCCATCACAGGGCCACATTAAATATGTTAAATCAAATATACACATTCAGACATTCATATGTACAAGCCCACACAGAAATAAGTGCTGAGGAGAGCAGCACTGAAACATTGTGAGGCTCTGTGTGGATGATGGGAAACAGGTGGCAGAGCAGGAAGGCTAAGCAGGCTCACTGTGTTCATAAAGAGCCGACAGGACTCCAGCGGTTAGTAAAGATGGACTTTAGGAGCCTTCATAGATCTGTAATGTGCTCCATCTGATGGAGGCCCCAAACCTTCTGGATCCAGATGTTATATGAAGGGGGGGTTCAGCCATCTAATAGTTCTGCAGCTCAGTGCTGCTGTGAGTAATATATGTACAGATGTTTCTCTGGCCTCCCATTCAGCCCTTTAGGCATCACTCCTAATAGAGCCACAGCAGCATCCCGAGGTACAGAGCATCAGATACCTCTCCCCAGAGTGTCTTTACTTTGGGACATAAGCAGAATATATGGCTATGACTGGCAGCATGTGCTCCACCGTTCCTCCAGCATCAGCTGGAATGGGACCGGCTCATTCTAGATGCTATTTCTGGAGTCCTGAAACATGTGACAGTTATTTTCCTGCTTTCAGGGTGGAGCCTGCTGGAGAACGATGGCTGACACCAGGGCTGAGGAAGTGTGAGTGTGTTCTTCATCTGATTCATGACATCCAGCCATCGCCACACTGTCACATCACTCATTGATCAAAGTGAACAGATGATGGATCAATAACTGCAGCTGGACTGTGTTTGTTCTCTCCATCAGATTCCTGCCAACTCACAATCGACACAAACACAGTGAGCAGGAACCTGAAACTGTCTGACAGCAACAGGAAGGTGACACGTGTGGAGGAGGATCAGTCATATCCTGATCATCCAGACAGGTTTGATGACTGTCCTCAGCTGCTGTGTAGAAATGTTCTGACTGGTCGCTGTTACTGGGAGGTCGAGTGGAGAGGAGAGGTTTATATATCAGTGAGTTACAGAGGAATCAGCAGGAGAGGAGAAGGCAATGTAGGAGACTACAGAGACTGTGTGTTTGGAGGGAATGATCAGTCCTGGAGTATGACCTGCTCTGATGGAGGTAAATACTCTGTCAGGCACAATAACAGAGTAACATCCATCTCCTCCTCCTCCTCCTCCTCCTCCTCCTCCTCCTCTCTCTTTGACAAATTCATGGCCAAGTTATATGGCCCTCAGAGAGCAGCAGTGTATGTGGACCGTCCTGCTGGCACTCTGTCCTTCTACAGAGTCTCCTCTGACACACTGATCCACCTCCACACCTTCAGCACCACATTCACTGAAGAACCTCTGCTTCCTGGATTTGGGCTCTTGTACAGTTCACCTGGTTCCTGGTTGTCTCTGTGCTGAGTACACAGAGTGTCCTCCTGTCAGAGAATCCCTGCTGAACAGATAGTTCAGGCTGTTCATGTCTGTCTCTTTCACTCAGAAACACCTTTTCAGATTCATGGACTCAGTCAGTTTCTGTGTGAAACTCTTCTGAATGATTCCTTGGAAACTTCTTCCTCTTCCGGTCCTTTAAAGATGGAAGCTGCCATTCTTCCAGGAAGTTGTTTTTCTGTGTGTTTCCAGCCAAAGCTTCACACTGAGACCATTCAGTTGCTGTCAGCTGCAGTTAGTTTGCTGCACATGTGACAAACTGATACTTTTAATGCAGAATTTCTATGTAAAAAAAAAAGTTTAAAAATGAGATGAAATAATTTGCAGTTTGCTTGTCAACATGAAAGCATATTTCTGAAATGTGTGCTTGATACCCTGAACTATAAGTGGATGTCTGGGCTTTGCCATCAGTGCTGTAATTCAGGACTTTACCTTTAGAAGCCTCCTAAGATGATGTTTGTTGTGATTTATAAATATCATGTCAAAATAAAACTGAACTGAATTTGACTGAATTGTGCTTTTATTTGCACCGGAAATAGTTTTATCTCCACGCTGCAGCACGTCCGAATAAATAGAAGCCAAGTGTGTGAAAATAAAAGCTCCAATGAAGAATATTAGCAAAAAAAAGACTGAAAACAGCTTTGAGCTGTAGTTCCTGTGGGTGAGTGATGCCACGAGCTGAGCTTCTGTAGCATTTAAAGTACGGCACGTCCCATCATACGTGGCTGCTAAACAGGAGCAAACATAAAGAAACACAAAGTGATCCGTTTTCATACTTAAGGTTTCAGTTTCATCCCATCTTTGGTCTGTGAAATGTGCATTTCTGAGTTGTGTTTCAACACTGTAAGCAGGTGGCATAGCTTTGCTTGGATCTTAATCAGACTGATTGTAATTTGAGCGGCAGGTAAGTTTGGTCAAATAAAGCCAAATATCAGAGTCTTTGTTGGAGAAATATTTTCAGCCCCAACTCTGGCCGACATTGTTAGTAAAAGGAAAGAAAAAGCAGGTGAATGAAAACTTACTAAAGCAAGAGTTTTCCCTTCAAAAAGTCCATCTTTGGAGAATAAAATAACAGAGTTATTAACAGAGTTTCTCAGAGTTTGGGGCTGGTTAGGGGCTTTTGAATGGATTCTCCCATTGAATTCTGGGTCCCTGCGAGAGGCCAAAAGACAGCTGATACTATATTCTTCTCAGCACTGATGAGTTGTAATAATAATAATAAATGAAGTAAAGAAAGAAGAGAGGAAGAGACTGGGCCGGCACATTTCCCATCATGCCTGTGTGTGGCAGAGGAAAAGCCGAAGGAGGTGAAGCAGCCCGAGTTCTCCCACCTTGACCAACTGACAACTGAAACTGCTAACTGGTAAAAAAAAACATGTGACCACCCAAGTGCGCCCAGAGCTCCCTAAAACCCAAGTATGTGAGACGCCCACTCCCCAAACACAAAATTAATTTAATTCATTACAAACCAATTTATCCTAAACAACTCAAATTAAACAAAAATGCTAATTATCAACCAAAAACTAAGCAAATAATGTAAAATAAATCTAAATTCTATGGCTTAACTAGAAATAAAGAAATGGCTCCCACAACCAGAGTCCCACAAACGGACCACCGGCTGCGGGGTCCGGGGGGCTAAAATGAGGGGTTTCTCAGTGGAGTCTGGTGGCTGAGAGCGAAGGCGTCAGCTGCTGCTTTAAGCGGCTGCTCGACACCAACTACAGCAGAGGAAACATCCCAGATGTAGCGGACACTGGAGTTTCTGCAGGTGGCCTTTTAGGCGTGCTGAAGGGGTTTTTGGGGTTCACTCCTCAGCTGCTGGACTCCTGTCTGCTCCTCCAAAGCCTGAAACTTTCTGCTGCAGCTAACCCTTAAAACATGGAGCTAACTTTCCTGTTAGCTGGAACATTTCAGAGTTCTCCTCAGACTGGATTCAGTGGGCATAAAGGTGTCTTTAACAGAGAGCTCTCTGGATTCATCTCTGTGCTTCAGCCCATCAGGGGGCGGGGCCTGTTCCAAACCCTCCCATTGGTTATTGCTCGTGACGTCAGAGACGGACAGAGCTGCTACTGGCTCCTGCAGCCGGAGCAGCGGAAGTGTTTCTGGAGGAACGGCAGCAGAGCCGCTGGTAATGTTCACAGCTTCTGTTCTCCACCTCAGAGTTTATAAAACTCATACAGCACCATCAGAACACATGGTCACCACATGGACCTTTAGGAGTTCAGGCTTTCTGAACACACACATCAGTTCCATCCAGATGTTTTCCACATCTTTTCAGGGTTTCCTGCTGTGGCTTCATAACTCAGATGGAATCAGTCAGTGAGAAACACAGCCGGCTGTGAGAGAAAGTAAAGGTGTTCACCGAGGCTGAACCTGAGTGTTGCTCCCTTCAGTTGGAATCACCAACACAAGTCCTTCCTCTCATGCACGGGCATTTATCTGCACATCGCTGTGGTCAGTCTGTGAGAACTGGAGAAATGAAAACAAACAAATCATAAAGTGAACTTCACAGGATACAAAGCCTTTCCAAAGAGAATAAACATTAAAGAAACATCTCCAGCACAGACAGCTTCCATAATGCGCTCCATTTGCCTGCAACGTGCCGTGTTTGCATGCAGTGAAGCAGGTGATGTGAAAGCGTCGCTGCAGCATCTGAAACACGTGGGAACATCATGTGAACACTCTGCACACCTCACTGGCCGCGTTAACTCAAGGGCAGCGAGAAAGGAAACTTCCAGCGTTGGGTCTCATCCAAACCTCCGAAGCCTTATTCAGCAGCTGCATGACGTCATCTTCTGAGTAACAGGCAGCTGAGGAGCTCTGCTGCTGTGGGCTGATGGTCTGAATAAGGCCCCGCCCCTCTACAACACAGCAACACTCCTTCCACTGTTGGAACATCTCTCCGGGACGTGGTTTACAACTCAAACATATAAACCCAACAAGCAAATAGCACAGGTGTAACTTTTCTTTGTCCTCTGCTGCTTCTCCTGCTCTGGTAAAAGCCACCGGCCCCCGCCCAGCCCATCCTGGTGCTATACCAGTCCCTGTGCTTACAGGAGATGGGCCCACAGTTCTTCCTGTCTAACAAAGAAACAAAGAAACACAAAACTAACAATTACTAACCTACAAATAAACTCTGTCAATAACCCCCCAAAATATAAAGTAAACTAAGAATACATTTGAACCAAATTCAAAGTAATGAAGATCAGGAATAAACAGCTCCAACAGTATTTATGTTTCCAGGATTTGTTTTACCGACTCACAGCTCACAGCTCTCTCTCCCTCTCGGCTTTATTTTGAAGGAAGCGGGAGTTCCTACATTCTGTACATAATTATTTTATTCTAATGGTGCAGAGTTGAATGTTAGAATATTATTACTTTGCACTATAGTTCAGGTTATTTAAATGTTCTATTTGTGCACAGTTTCATACATTTTATTATAATTTTGCACTGTTTCACACTGAATGTTAGTTTATTGGCTGTTTGGGTTATTAGAATTTATTTAGAGAGAAAGAAAGAAAAATAAATGTTTGGCCTTGGAGACTTCTGGACTTTTAGCCTTTTTCACAATGATTTGGGACGTGCTTTGGAGAGTATCCCATCACTACATTGAAATGTGGGAAATCTTTATGAAATTAAGTTTTATGATGGAAAAGAGCAGTCATATTAATACTTTAACAACACTGTCATAGATAGATAGATCAGTTTCAAACTAAACTTCTCCTAAAGATTGTTGTACTGTGTCAGTTTGAATGTTTTGCTGACAGCATTGTTGTCCCGTTGTGTCTGAAATGGAGGGAAATCTGTTCCAAAGTCATTTTGTTCATATGATGAAGGCAGCCAGCTGCAGTCTGCAGATTCAGTCTTTATGCTGTGAGCAGGGCGTTTCTGCCCTCTAGTGGCCACAGGTGGTATCTACAGAAAAGGTAAAGCTGGAGATGTTACAACTGACTGACACTTCCGGTGAGACCTTTCACAATAAAACGCTGTTAACGCTGTGCTGCACCTCACAGACGTAATATAAAGCTGTTTGATCTGTTAACAGCTGAAACTTGTTTTACTCGGGAGTGACTGAATGTAAATAAGTTGGTGGCCTCTTTGTGTGAAAGGCGCAGGTTTTATCTTCAAGTGTAAACTAAGCTACAGTTAACGCTAGCTAGTTAGGAGCAGTTAGCTAGCATCTGTGTTAGCTCCGGTTATATTTGGTTTAAAGGTTAAGCAGAGAATGAGTGAATGTGGTGCTAAAACGTGGCTACATGTGACAGTAAATTGAAACGGAGCAGACTTTATAGTTCTCGCTGTACCATGGTGCTGGTGATCTGACTTCCGGTTAAATCATGAAGCTTTGCTTGATGTAGCTGTGCGGTTTAACCGCTAGAGGGCAGTAATAACGGCCGTTTCATTTCCCAGCGCTTCTTCATGGCAGATATGAATGAATAAACACACACAATAAGGTCTGTGGAACACACACATGATGCATGATGAACTTCTCCACTGTAACATGTGTTTAGGTAGAATTAAGACTCTTCTGAGGCTCCAACAACTTTCTGCTTTCAGCCTTTCTGCTGCTCAGGATGCAGAAGCTGCAAACTCTCCTGAAAAACCAGCTGACTGTCACAGGAAGACACGATGAGACAGAGACTCCTCCCACTAAGGAAGAGACTCCTCCTCCTAACAGACTCCTCCCCCTGAGGCAGAGACTCCTCCCACTGACTCCCCCCTAACAGACTCCTCCCCCCAACAGACTCCTCCCCCTAAAAGACTCCTCCCCCTAACAGACTCCTCCCCTTAAGAGACTCCTCCCACTGAGGCAGAGACTCCTCCCCCTAAAAGACTCCTCCCCCTAACAGACTCCTCCCCTTAAGAGACTCCTCCCACTGAGGCAGAGACTCCTCCCCCTAAAAGACTCCTCCCCCTAACAGACTCCTCCCCCTAACAGACTCCTCCCCCTAAAAGACTCCTCCCCCTAACAGACTCCTCCCCTTAAGAGACTCCTCCCCCTAACAGACTCCTCCCCCTAAGAGACTCCTCCCCCTAACAGACTCCTCCCCCTAAAAGACTCCTCCCCCTAACAGACTCCTCCCCCTAAGAGACTCCTCCCCCTAACAGACTCCTCCTCCTAACAGACTCCTCCCCCTAACAGACTCCTCCTCCTAACAGACTCCTCCCCCTAACAGACTCCTCCCCCTAAGAGACTCCTCCCCCTAACAGACTCCTCCTCCTAACAGACTCCTCCCCCTAAAAGACTCCTCCTCCTAACAGACTCCTCCCCCTAACAGACTCCTCCCCCTAACAGACTCCTCCTCCTAACAGACTCCTCCCTCTAACTGACTCCACCCCTTAAGAGACTCCTCCCACTGAGACAGAGACTCCTCCCACTGAGGCAGAGACTCTTCCCCCTAACAGACTCCTCCCACTGAGAGACTCCTCCCCCTAAAAGACTCCTCCCACTGAGGCAGAGACTCCCCCCCCAGAGACTCCTCCCCCTAACAAACTCCTCCCCCTAACAGACTCCTCCCCCTAAAAGACTCCTCCTCCTAACAGACTCCTCCTCCTAACAGACTCCTCCCCCTAAAAGACTCCTCCCCTTAAGAGACTCCTCCCCCTGAGACAGAGACTCCTCCCCCTGAGAGACTCCTCCCACTGAGAGACTCCTCCCCTTAAAAGACTCCTCCTACTGAGGCAGAGACTCCTCCCCCTAAAAGACTCCTCCTCCTAACAGACTCCTCCTCCTAACAGACTCCTCCCCCTAAAAGACTCCTCCCCTTAAGAGACTCCTCCCACTGAGGCAGAGACTCCTCCCCCTAACAGACTCCTCCCCCTAAAAGACTCCTCCCCCTAACTGACTCCACCCCTTAAGAGACTCCTCCCACTGAGACAGAGACTCCTCCCACAGAGGCAGAGACTCCTCCCCCTAACAGACTCCTCCCACTGAGAGACTCCTCCCCCTAAAAGACTCCTCCCACTGAGGCAGAGACTCCTCCCCCTAACAGACTCCTCCCACTGAGGCAGAGACTCCTCCCCCTAACAGACTCCTCCCCCTGAGAGACTCCTCCCCCTAACAGACTCCTCCCACTGAGGCAGACACTCCTCCCCCAAGAGACTCCTCCCCCAAGAGACTCCTCCCCCTGAGACAGAGACTCCTCCTCCTAACAGACTCCTCACCCTAACAGACTCCTCCCACTGAGGCAGAGACTCCTCCCCCTAACAGACTCCACCCACTGAGGCAGAGACTCCTCCCCCTGAGAGACTCCTCCCCCTAACAGACTCCTCCCACTGAGGCAGAGACTCCTCCCCCTAACAGACTCCACCCACTGAGGCAGAGACTCCTCCCACTGAGAAACTCCTCCCCCTAATAGACTCCTCCCCCTAAGAGACTCCTCCCACTGAGAGACTCCTCCCACTGAGAGACTCCTCCCCCTAATAGACTCCTCCCCCTGAGAGACTCCTCCCCCTAAGACAGAGACTCCTCCCCCTAAAAGACTCCTCCCACTGAGGCAGAGACTCCTCCCCC
>NW_027457506.1:0-21058 GCF_027942865.1 Odontesthes bonariensis
TAAGCTTTATAAAAAAGGAAAGTTTTAAGCCTGGTCTTAAAAGTGGAAAGGGTGTCTGCTTCCCGGACATTTACTGGCAGCTTATTCCACAAGAGAGGGGCCTGATAACTGAAGGCTCTGCCTCCCATTCTACTTTTAGAAACTCTGGGAACCTCAAGTAAACATGCAGTTTGGGAACGAAGTGCTCTGTTAGGAAAATATCTTACAATGAGATCTTTAAGATATGATGGAGCTCGGTCATTAAGAGCTTTATATGTAAGGAGAAGAATCTTAAATTCTATTCTGAATTTAACAGGGAGCCAATGAAGAGAAGCTAAAACTGGAGAAATATGATCTCTGCTGTTAGTTCTCATCAGAACTCTGGCTGCAGCATTTTGGATCAGCTGAAGGCTTTTCAGAGAATATGTGGGACAGCCCAATAATAAAGAATTACAGTAGTCCAATCCTGAAGTAACAAATGCATGGAGCAGTTTTTCTGCATCACTCTGAGACAAGATGTTCCTGATTTTAACAATATTACGAAGATGAAAGAAGGCAGTCCTAGAAACCTGTTTTATATGCGAGTCAAATGATAAGTTCTGGTCAAAAATAACTCCAAGGTTCCTCACTGTAGAACTAGAAGCCAAGGAAATACCATCTAGAGTAACTATATAGCTAGACAATTTCTCCCTGAAACGCTCAGGTCCAAAGATAACGACTTCAGTTTTGTCTGAATTTAGAAGCAGACAGTTCTGAGTCATCCAGGTCTTTATGTCTTTAAGACATGCTTGTAGTCTGACCAACCTATTGGGTTCATCTGGTTTCATAGATAAGTACAGCTGAGTGTCATCAGCATAGCAATGGAAATTTATGCCATGCTGTCTAATAATGTTACCTAATGGAAGCATGTATAAAGTGAAAAGAATCGGTCCAAGCACAGAACCCTGGGGAACTCCATGACTTACTCTGGTGTGTGAGGAAGATTCTTCATTTACAAGAACAAACTGAAATCTATCAGATAAATATGACTTAAACCAGCCTAATGCAGTTCCTTTAATCCCAATAACATGTTCAAGTCTGTGTAATAAGATACTGTGATCGACCGTATCAAATGCAGCACTGAGATCCAACAGGACAAGCACAGACACAAGTCCGCTATCAGAGGCTAAGAGGAGATCATTGGTAACTTTCAGCAGTGCAGTTTCTGTGCTATGATGCACTCTGAATCCTGACTGAAACTCTTCAAACAGATTATTTCTGTGTAAGTGATCACAAAGCTGAGCTGCAACTATTTTTTCAAGAACTTTAGACATAAAAGGGAGATTGGATATAGGTCTATAATGAGCCAACACTTCTGAATCAAGAGTAGGTTTTTTAAGTAAATGTTTAATTACAGCAACCTTAAAAGTCTGAGGTACATATCCTGTCAACAAAGACA
This sequence comes from Odontesthes bonariensis, assembly GCF_027942865.1. Lineage (NCBI taxonomy): Eukaryota > Metazoa > Chordata > Actinopteri > Atheriniformes > Atherinopsidae > Odontesthes > Odontesthes bonariensis. The sequence goes on from NW_027457506.1 coordinate 1,418, forward strand.
GACTGATCAAATCCAATATGGAAGTGTCAATTAATGGGAAAACCTCCTTGAACAGTCTGGTTGGGATTGGGTCTAAAACACAAGTTAATGGTTTAGAAGAGACTATTGCTGTTGTTAGCTCAGAGAGATCAACTGGGCAGAAGCCGTCTTAATATAAATCAGGTTCTAAAGATACTTCTAAAGCTGCTGTACTTGATGATACATCACTGATAATAGTGGGAAGGACTCCATCAATCTTCTCTCTGATAGAAACAATTTTATTAATAAAGAAGCTCATGAAATCATCACTGCTGAGAGTTAAAGGAATACCTGGCTCAGCAGAGCTCGGACTCTTAGTCAGACTGGCTACAGCGCTGAAGCTAAACCTGGGATTATTCTTATTCTCTTCTATCAATGATGAATAATAAGCAGTTCTAGCTTTACGAAGGGCTTTCTTATACGTTATTAAACTATCTTTCCAGAATAACTGAGACTCTTCTAAATTAGAGGAACGCCACTGTCTCTCCAGCTTTCTTGCAGTCTGCTTTAAAGCATGCAGCTGTGAATTATACCAAGGAGCCAACCTCTTCTGACTGATTACCTTCCTTTTCAGAGGGGCAACATTGTCCAGTGCTGTACGCATTGAAACTATAGTGCTGTCAACAAGAGAGTCAAGTGTTGCTGGAGTAAAGTTTAGGTAGTCGTCCTCTGTCATATCTGCACATGGCAGTGAAGAAAAGGATGATGGAATTAATTCTTTAAATCTGGTTACAGCATCCTCTGATAGACACCTTCTATACGTAAATTTCTTCTCAGAAACTGTATAGTCAAGTAATGTAAACTCAAAGGTTTTCAGAAAATGGTCAGATAAGACAGGGTTATGAGGGAACACTGTTAACTGTTCACTCTCAATGCCATAAGTCAGAACAAGATCAAGGGTGTGATTAAGGCAGTGAGTCGGTCTGTGAACACTCTGAGAAAATCCAATAGAGTCCAATATAGAATTAAAGTTCATATTCAGGCTGTCATTTTCAACATCTACATGAATATTAAAGTCACCCACTACAATGACTTTATCTGTACTCAGCACTAACTGGGATAAAAACTCTGAGAATTCAGACAGAAACTCAGAATAAGGGCCAGGTGGACGATACACAACAACAAACACAAGAGGTTTCTGGGATTTCCACTTTGCGTGGGAAAAACTGAGAATCAGATATTCAAAAGAGCTAAAACTAATCTTGGGTCTGGGACTGATGAGTAACCCTGATCTGAAGATAGCTGCCACTCCTCCTCCTCTGCCTGTGGTTCGAGGAACGTGAACATTTAAACAGTCAGAGGGAGTTGCTTCATTAATGCTAACATGATGCTAACATGATGCTAACATGATCCTCCTGCTGCAGCCAGGTTTCTGTAAGACTAAATATATCAATATGATGATCACAAATCAACTCATTCACTAACAGAGACTTGGAAAGGAGAGATCTGATATTCAGCAAACCACATTTAATAGTTTGATGTTTTTGTTCAGTTAAAGTTTTTGTTTTAATAATTTCTTTTTGCACAAGAGGATTTGCTCCTTTTGTGTTAATTGATTGGGTGGGTAGCAGCAGGTGGGAAGCTGCAGAGAAGTGTGTAAGACTACAACTCTGCATCCTGCTCTGAGCCCTGGGTTGTCATGTTTTAGGGTGGCAAATAAATTCATCCATATTTCTAGAAATGAGAGCTGCTCCTTCCAAAGTGGGATGGATGCCGTCTCTCCTCATCAGACCAGGTTTTCTCCAGAAAGATTGCCAATTATCTCTGTAGCCCACGTTGTTTGCTGGACACCATCTAGACAACCAGCGATTGTAGGAGGACATGCGGCTAAACATGTCATCACTGGTCAGATTTGGCAGGGGTCCAGAGAAAACTACGGAGTCCGACATTGTTTTGGCAAAATCACACACCGATGCAACATTAATTTTAGTGACCTCCGATTGGCGTAACCGGGTGTCATTAACGCCGACGTGAATAACTATTTTACCATATTTACGTTTATCCTTAGCCAGCAGTTTTAAATAGGATTCTATGTCGCCCGCTCTGGCCCCTGGAATGCATTTGACTATGGCCGCTGGTGTCTCTAATGCCACGTTTCTGACTATAGAGCTGCCAGTTACCAGGGTTTTTTCCTCAGCGGGTGTGTCGCTGAGTGGGGAAAATCTGTTTGAAGCGTGGACAGGTCGATGGTGAACAACGGGCTTGACTTTAGAGCTATGCCTCTTCCTGACAGTCACCCAGCCACCTTGTAATCCTGGCTGCTCGGGTTCTGCTAGGGGGAGGCTAATTGAGCTAGCTACGCTAGGTGGCTCCACACTGGCAAAAGGGACCTGGCTCGCTATCGGTTGATTTTCAACAGTGCAGAGCCGAGCTTCCAATTCAGATAACCTCGCCTCCAAAACTACAAAAAGACTACATTTGTTACATGTACCATTATCGCTAAAGGAGGCAGAGGAGTAACTAAACATCTGACACACGGAGCAGGTGAAAGCAGGAGAAGGAGGAAGAGAACCGGTAGCCATGCTACGCTAGAGAACCAGACACACCGCTAAAAAGTGAGAATAAAGATCTGTAGGAGTGTGTTAGAACAGAACGGTAAGCTATAGAGTTTAACTATGCAAAATTGTGTAAGTTATAGATAGAAATAAAGTGATTATCAGTACTCCAAGCGGAGCAAGAAATTCCACAGTGCACAAGCAAGGTAACAGGAAGTGATGCAACACGTCTTACCGCAAAGCGTCACAGCGTCAGCAAAGCTTCCTGTTCACACCTGTTCACACCTGTTCAAACCTGTTTACACCTGTTTACATCTGTTTCCACCTGTTTCCACCTGTTTCCACCTGTTCACACCTGTTCACATCTGTTTATACCTATTTACACCTGTTCATATCTGTTCACACCTGTTCACATCTGTTTACACCTGTTCACACCTGTTCATATGTTTACACCTCTTCACATCTGTTTACACCTGTTCACACCTGTTTGTATCTGTTTACATCTGTTCACACCTGTTTACACCTGTTTACACCTGTTTACACCTGTTCACATCTGTTTACACCTGTTCACATCTGTTTACACCTGTTCACACCTGTTCACATCTGTTTATACCTATTTACACCTGTTCATATCTGTTCACACCTGTTCACATCTGTTTACACCTGTTCACACCTGTTCATATGTTTACACCTGTTCACATCTGTTTACACCTGTTCACACCTGTTCATATGTTTACACCTGTTCACATCTGTTTACACCTGTTCACACCTGTTCATATGTTTACACCTGTTCACATCTGTTTACATCTGTTCACACCTGTTCATATGTTTACACCTGTTCACATCTGTTTACACCTGTTCACACCTGTTCACACCTGTTCATATCTGTTTACACCTGTTCACATCTGTTTACACCTGTTCACATCTGTTCACACCTGTTCACCCCTTTATACACCTGTTCACACCTGTTTACACCTGTTCACATCTGTTTACACCTGTTCACACCTGTTCATATCTGTTTACACCTGTTCACACCTGTAGACATCTGTTCACACCTGTTTACATCTGTTCACACCTGTTGACACCTGTTGACACCTGTTTACACCTGTTCACACCTGTTTACACCTGTCCATAGCTGTTTCCACCTGTTTCCACCTGTTTCCACCTGTTTCCACCTGTTTCCACCTGTTCACACCTGTTCATATCTGTTTCCACCTGTTTCCACCTGTTTCCACCTGTTCACATCTTTATATCTGTTCACACCTGTTTACACCTGTTCACACCTGTTCACATCTGTTTACATCTGTTCACACCTGTTCACACATGTTCACATCTGTTTACACCTGTTTATATCGGTTTACATCTGTTCACACCTGTTCACACCTGTTCACACCTGTTCACACCTGTTTATATCTGTTCACACCTGTTGACACCTGTTGACACCTGTTTACACCTGTTCACACCTGTTTACACCTGTTCACACCTGTTGACACCTGTTGACACCTGTTTACACCTGTTCACACCTGTTTACACCTGTCCATAGCTGTTTCCACCTGTTTCCACCTGTTTCCACCTGTTCACACCTGTTCATATCTGTTTCCACCTGTTTCCACCTGTTTCCACCTGTTCACATCTTTATATCTGTTCACACCTGTTTACACCTGTTCACACCTGTTCACATCTGTTTACATCTGTTCACACCTGTTCACACATGTTCACATCTGTTTACACCTGTTTATATCGGTTTACATCTGTTCACACCTGTTCACACTTGTTTATACCTGTTCACACCTGTTCACACCTGTTTATATCTGTTTACACCTGTTTATATCTGTTTACACCTGTTCACATCTGTTTACACCTGTTCACACCTGTTCACATCTGTTGATACCTATTTACACCTGTTCATATCTGTTCACACCTGTTTACATCTGTTCACACCTGTTCACATCTGTTCACACCTGTTTACACCTGTTCACACCTGTTTACACCTTCTCACATCTGTTCACACCCTTTCACACCTGTTTCTTTAGTGTTTCATTCACTTTTGGTAACAGAACTAGTTGTCGTGACACAGCAGGTAAACATGTGGCAGGTGTTCGGCCCAGTCAGTCTCCGGTTGTCCTCATGTTGGAACGTCAGTAGACGTGGACTAATGTAGACTTTGGGCTGAGGTGTGATAGCAGCGGTTGTTCTGGAGGTGTATTTACCGTCTTTCATATGTGCCTTTTCTGTGTTCAGTTGAGCAGGTGACCAACGTCGTCCTTTACTCCAACGACAAATACGTCAAATCTGTGGCCAAAGAAGAGACTGAGTGAGTTTTTGGAGCTTTGTGGGCTCAGAACCAAGGCCCTGCACAGAACTGCACAGACCTCATGTTGGACCTGAATATCTGGTCGGACTCGTGTTGCTTGTGTCTCTCTGTCTCAGGGACTCAGTGCCGTCTGGGACCACCCTGAAGAAAGAGTACATCCTGTACCCGCTGGTGGATTACAACAAGGACCGCAGGGGGATCGCTCTGGATGGACGCCTCAAGCATGAAGACACCAACCTGGCTTCATCCAGCATGTAGGGACCCCCAGCACAAACACACCAACCTGGCTTCATCCAGCATGTAGGGACCCCCAACCCAAACACACCAACCTGGCTTCATCCAGCATGTAGGGACCCCCAACACAAACACACCAACCTGGCTTCATCCAGCATGTAGGGACCCCCAACACAAACACACCAACCTGGCTTCATCCAGCATATAGGGACCCCCAACACAAACACACCAACCTGGCTTCATCCAGCATGTAGGGCCCCCCAACCCAAACACACCAACCTGGCTTCATCCAGCATGTAGGGACCCACAACCCAAACACACCAACCTGGCTTCATCCAGCATGTAGGGACCCCCAACCCAAACACACCAACCTGGCTTCATCCAGCATGTAGGGACCCCCAACACAAACACACCAACCTGGCTTCATCCAGCATGTAGGGACCCCCAACACAAACACTCCAACCTGGCTTCATCCAGCATGTAGGGACCCCCAACCCAAACACACCAACCTGGCTTCATCCAGCATGTAGGGACCCTCAACACAAAGACACCAACCTGGCTTCATCCAGCATGTAGGGACCCCCAACCCAAACACACCAACCTGGCTTCATCCAGCATGTAGGGACCCACAACCCAAACACACCAACCTGGCTTCGTCCAGCATGTAGGGACCCCCAACACAAACACACCAACCTGGCTTCATCTAGCATGTAGGGACCTCCAACACAAACACAAAAACCTGGCTTCATCCAGCATGTAGGGACCCCCAACCCAAACACACCAACCTGACTTCATCCAGCATGTAGGGACCCCCAACGCAAACACACCAACCTGGCTTCATCCAGCATGTAGGGACCCCCAACCCAAACACACCAACCTGGCTTCATCCAGCATGTAGGGCCTCCCAACCCAAACACACCAACCTTGCTTCATCCAGCATGTAGGGACCCCCAACACAAACACACCAACCTGGCTTCATCCAGCATGTAGGGACCCCCAACACAAACACACCAACCTGGCTTCATCCAGCATGTAGGGACCCCCAACACAAACACACCAACCTGGCTTCATCCAGCATGTAGGGACCCCCAACACAAAAACACCAACCTGGCTTCATCCAGCATGTAGGGACCCCCAACACAAACACACCAACCTGGCTTCATCCAGCATGTAGGGACCCCCAACGCAAACACACCAACCTGGCTTCATCCAGCATGTAGGGACCCCCAACCCAAACACACCAACCTGGCTTCATCCAGCATGTAGGGCCTCCCAACCCAAACACACCAACCTTGCTTCATCCAGCATGTAGGGACCCCCAACACAAACACACCAACCTGGCTTCATCCAGCATGTAGGGACCCCCAACACAAACACACCAACCTGGCTTCATCCAGCATGTAGGGACCCCCAACACAAACACACCAACCTGGCTTCATCCAGCATGTAGGGACCCCCAACACAAAAACACCAACCTGGCTTCATCCAGCATGTAGGGACCCCCAACACAAACACACCAACCTGGCTTCATCCAGCATGTAGGGACCCACAACCCAAACACACCAACCTGGCTTCATCCAGCATGTAGGGACCCCCAACACAAACACACCAACCTGGCTTCATCCAGCATGTAGGGACCCCCAACCCAAACACACCAACCTGGCTTCATCCAGCATGTAGGGACCCCCAACACAAACACAAAAACCTGGCTTCATCCAGCATGTAGGGCCCCCCAACCCAAACACACCAACCTGGCTTCATCCAGCATGTAGGGACCCCCAACACAAACACACCAACCTGGCTTCATCCAGCATGTAGGGCCTCCCAACCCAAACACACCAACCTTGCTTCATCCAGCATGTAGGGACCCCCAACACAAACACACCAACCTGGCTTCATCCAGCATGTAGGGACCCCCAACCCAAACACACCAACCTGGCTTCATCCAGCATGTAGGGACCCCCAGCACAAACACACCAACCTGGCTTCATCCAGCATGTAGGGACCCCCAACACAAACACACCAACCTGGCTTCATCCAGCATGTAGGGACCCCCAACACAAACACACCAACCTGGCTTCATCCAGCATGTAGGGACCCCCAACACAAACACACCAACCTGGCTTCATCCAGCATGTAGGGACCCCCAACACAAACACACCAACCTGACTTCATCCAGCATGTAGGGACCCCCAACACAAACACACCAACGTGGTCCAGTACAGCAGAACAGGTTCAGGTTCAGTCCTGGTTCTGATGAGATGCACCTCAGAGGATTCAGGTTCTGATCTAACCCCTGAGCACAAACTGTTTGGGCAGAACTCCCTCCTGCGGGTCCAGTTTGACTCTGGATCTTCAGGAGGTTCATGTGCTGAAAAGACATGAAACATGTCTGACCTGACTGTGAACCTGTCCTCCAGCAGATCACTTCATGATCAATCAGTATCCGATCAATACCCGATCAGCATTGTTCATCAGTCCTCTGATGAACTTCCTTCAGGGTAGGGCTGTAGCCATACACTAGTCTCACCATTCGATACGAGTCGATTCAATACGATTCGATTCGATACGATACGAGTCGATATGATACGATTCCATTCGATACGATTTGATACAAAACGATACGATTCCATACGATTCGATACGATTCGATACGAGCCCTACTTCAGGGGCCTTTACTGTAAGGCAGCTTGATCAGATCCGGTTCCGTTTCATCAGGTCTGTTTCATCATTAGGTCTGTTTCATTAGGTCTGTTTCATCATTAGGTCTGTTTCATCATTAGGTCTGTTTCATCATTAGGTCTGTTTCATCATTAGGTCTGTTTCATCATTAGGTCTGTTTCATCATTAGGTCTGTTTCATCATTAGGTCTGTTTCATCATTAGGTCTGTTTCATCATTAGGTCTGTTTCATTAGGTCTGTTTCATTAGGTCTGTTTCATTAGGTCTGTTTCATCATTAGGTCTGTTTCATTAGGTCTGTTTCATTAGGTCTGTTTCATTAGGTCTGTTTCATTAGGTCTGTTTCATCATTAGGTCTGTTTCATTAGGTCTGTTTCATTAGGTCTGTTTCATCATTAGGTCTGTTTCATCATTAGGTCTGTTTCATCATTAGGTCTGTTTCATCATTAGGTCTGTTTCATCATTAGGTCTGTTTCATCATTAGGTCTGTTTCATTAGGTCTGTTTCATCATTAGGTCTGTTTCATCATTAGGTCTGTTTCATCATTAGGTCTGTTTCATTAGGTCTGTTTCATTAGGTCTGTTTCATCATTAGGTCTGTTTCATTAGGTCTGTTTCATCATTAGGTCTGTTTCATTAGGTCTGTTTCATCATTAGGTCTGTTTCATTAGGTCTGTTTCATTAGGTCTGTTTCATCATTAGGTCTGTTTCATCATTAGGTCTGTTTCATCATTAGGTCTGTTTCATCATTAGGTCTGTTTCATCATTAGGTCTGTTTCATTAGGTCTGTTTCATCATTAGGTCTGTTTCATCATTAGGTCTGTTTCATTAGGTCTGTTTCATTAGGTCTGTTTCATCATTAGGTCTGTTTCATCATTAGGTCTGTTTCATCATTAGGTCTGTTTCATCATTAGGTCTGTTTCATTAGGTCTGTTTCATCATTAGGTCTGTTTCATCATTAGGTCTGTTTCATCATTAGGTCTGTTTCATCATTAGGTCTGTTTCATCATTAGGTCTGTTTCATCATTAGGTCTGTTTCATCATTAGGTCTGTTTCATCATTAGGTCTGTTTCATTAGGTCTGTTTCATTAGGTCTGTTTCATTAGGTCTGTTTCATCATTAGGTCTGTTTCATCATTAGGTCTGTTTCATTAGGTCTGTTTCATCATTAGGTCTGTTTCATCATTAGGTCTGTTTCATCATTAGGTCTGTTTCATCATTAGGTCTGTTTCATCATTAGGTCTGTTTCATCATCAGGTCTGTTTCATCATTAGGTCTGTTTCATCATTAGGTCTGTTTCATCATTAGGTCTGTTTCATCATTAGGTCTGTTTCATTAGGTCTGTTTCATCATTAGGTCTGTTTCATTAGGTCTGTTTCATCATTAGGTCTGTTTCATTAGGTCTGTTTCATCATTAGGTCTGTTTCATCATTAGGTCTGTTTCATCATTAGGTCTGTTTCATTAGGTCTGTTTCATCATTAGGTCTGTTTCATTAGGTCTGTTTCATTAGGTCTGTTTCATCATTAGGTCTGTTTCATCATTAGGTCTGTTTCATTAGGTCTGTTTCATTATTAGGTCTGTTTCATTAGGTCTGTTTCATTAGGTCTGTTTCATTAGGTCTGTTTCATTAGGTCTGTTTCATTAGGTCTGTTTCATCATTAGGTCTGTTTCATTAGGTCTGTTTCATTAGGTCTGTTTCATCATTAGGTCTGTTTCATCATTAGGTCTGTTTCATCATTAGGTCTGTTTCATCATTAGGTCTGTTTCATCATTAGGTCTGTTTCATCATTAGGTCTGTTTCATTAGGTCTGTTTCATCATTAGGTCTGTTTCATTAGGTCTGTTTCATTAGGTCTGTTTCATCATTAGGTCTGTTTCATCATTAGGTCTGTTTCATCATTAGGTCTGTTTCATCATTAGGTCTGTTTCATCATTAGGTCTGTTTCATCATTAGGTCTGTTTCATCATTAGGTCTGTTTCATTAGGTCTGTTTCATCATTAGGTCTGTTTCATTAGGTCTGTTTCATTAGGTCTGTTTCATCATTAGGTCTGTTTCATCATTAGGTCTGTTTCATTAGGTCTGTTTCATCATTAGGTCTGTTTCATTAGGTCTGTTTCATCATTAGGTCTGTTTCATCATTAGGTCTGTTTCATTAGGTCTGTTTCATCATTAGGTCTGTTTCATCATTAGGTCTGTTTCATCATTAGGTCTGTTTCATCATTAGGTCTGTTTCATCATTAGGTCTGTTTCATTAGGTCTGTTTCATCATTAGGTCTGTTTCATCATTAGGTCTGTTTCATTAGGTCTGTTTCATCATTAGGTCTGTTTCATTAGGTCTGTTTCATCATTAGGTCTGTTTCATCATTAGGTCTGTTTCATTAGGTCTGTTTCATCATTAGGTCTGTTTCATTAGGTCTGTTTCATTAGGTCTGTTTCATTAGGTCTGTTTCATTAGGTCTGTTTCATTAGGTCTGTTTCATTAGGTCTGTTTCATTAGGTCTGTTTCATCATTAGGTCTGTTTCATTAGGTCTGTTTCATTAGGTCTGTTTCATCATTAGGTCTGTTTCATCATTAGGTCTGTTTCATCATTAGGTCTGTTTCATCATTAGGTCTGTTTCATCATTAGGTCTGTTTCATTAGGTCTGTTTCATCATTAGGTCTGTTTCATTAGGTCTGTTTCATTAGGTCTGTTTCATCATTAGGTCTGTTTCATCATTAGGTCTGTTTCATCATTAGGTCTGTTTCATCATTAGGTCTGTTTCATCATTAGGTCTGTTTCATTAGGTCTGTTTCATCATTAGGTCTGTTTCATCATTAGGTCTGTTTCATCATTAGGTCTGTTTCATCATTAGGTCTGTTTCATCATTAGGTCTGTTTCATCATTAGGTCTGTTTCATTAGGTCTGTTTCATCATTAGGTCTGTTTCATCATTAGGTCTGTTTCATTAGGTCTGTTTCATCATTAGGTCTGTTTCATCATTAGGTCTGTTTCATCATTAGGTCTGTTTCATTAGGTCTGTTTCATCATTAGGTCTGTTTCATCATTAGGTCTGTTTCATTAGGTCTGTTTCATCATTAGGTCTGTTTCATTAGGTCTGTTTCATCATTAGGTCTGTTTCATCATTAGGTCTGTTTCATCATTAGGTCTGTTTCATCATTAGGTCTGTTTCATTAGGTCTGTTTCATCATTAGGTCTGTTTCATCATTAGGTCTGTTTCATTAGGTCTGTTTCATTAGGTCTGTTTCATCATTAGGTCTGTTTCATCATTAGGTCTGTTTCATCATTAGGTCTGTTTCATCATTAGGTCTGTTTCATTAGGTCTGTTTCATCATTAGGTCTGTTTCATTAGGTCTGTTTCATCATTAGGTCTGTTTCATCATTAGGTCTGTTTCATCATTAGGTCAGTTTCATCATTAGGTCTGTTTCATCATTAGGTCTGTTTCATCATTAGGTCTGTTTCATCATTAGGTCTGTTTCATCATTAGGTCTGTTTCATTAGGTCTGTTTCATTAGGTCTGTTTCATCATTAGGTCTGTTTCATTAGGTCTGTTTCATCATTAGGTCTGTTTCATCATTAGGTCTGTTTCATCATTAGGTCTGTTTCATCATTGGGTCTGTTTCATCATTAGGTCTGTTTCATTAGGTCTGTTTCATCATTAGGTCTGTTTCATCATTAGGTCTGTTTCATTAGGTCTGTTTCATTAGGTCTGTTTCATCATTAGGTCTGTTTCATTAGGTCTGTTTCATTAGGTCTGTTTCATTAGGTCTGTTTCATCATTAGGTCTGTTTCATCATTAGGTCTGTTTCATCATTAGGTCTGTTTCATCATTAGGTCTGTTTCATTAGGTCTGTTTCATCATTAGGTCTGTTTCATTAGGTCTGTTTCATTAGGTCTGTTTCATTAGGTCTGTTTCATTAGGTCTGTTTCATCATTAGGTCTGTTTCATCATTAGGTCTGTTTCATTAGGTCTGTTTCATTAGGTCTGTTTCATCATTAGGTCTGTTTCATCATTAGGTCTGTTTCATCATTAGGTCTGTTTCATCATTAGGTCTGTTTCATTAGGTCTGTTTCATTAGGTCTGTTTCATCATTAGGTCTGTTTCATCATTAGGTCTGTTTCATCATTAGGTCTGTTTCATCATTAGGTCTGTTTCATCATTAGGTCTGTTTCATTAGGTCTGTTTCATCATTAGGTCTGTTTCATCATTAGGTCTGTTTCATTAGGTCTGTTTCATCATTAGGTCTGTTTCATTAGGTCTGTTTCATCATTAGGTCTGTTTCATCATTAGGTCTGTTTCATTAGGTCTGTTTCATCATTAGGTCTGTTTCATCATTAGGTCTGTTTCATCATTAGGTCTGTTTCATCATTAGGTCTGTTTCATCATTAGGTCTGTTTCATTAGGTCTGTTTCATCATTAGGTCTGTTTCATTAGGTCTGTTTCATCATTAGGTCTGTTTCATCATTAGGTCTGTTTCATTAGGTCTGTTTCATCATTAGGTCTGTTTCATTAGGTCTGTTTCATTAGGTCTGTTTCATTAGGTCTGTTTCATTAGGTCTGTTTCATTAGGTCTGTTTCATTAGGTCTGTTTCATTAGGTCTGTTTCATCATTAGGTCTGTTTCATTAGGTCTGTTTCATTAGGTCTGTTTCATCATTAGGTCTGTTTCATCATTAGGTCTGTTTCATCATTAGGTCTGTTTCATCATTAGGTCTGTTTCATCATTAGGTCTGTTTCATTAGGTCTGTTTCATCATTAGGTCTGTTTCATTAGGTCTGTTTCATTAGGTCTGTTTCATCATTAGGTCTGTTTCATCATTAGGTCTGTTTCATCATTAGGTCTGTTTCATCATTAGGTCTGTTTCATTAGGTCTGTTTCATCATTAGGTCTGTTTCATCATTAGGTCTGTTTCATCATTAGGTCTGTTTCATCATTAGGTCTGTTTCATCATTAGGTCTGTTTCATCATTAGGTCTGTTTCATCATTAGGTCTGTTTCATTAGGTCTGTTTCATCATTAGGTCTGTTTCATCATTAGGTCTGTTTCATTAGGTCTGTTTCATCATTAGGTCTGTTTCATCATTAGGTCTGTTTCATCATTAGGTCTGTTTCATTAGGTCTGTTTCATCATTAGGTCTGTTTCATCATTAGGTCTGTTTCATTAGGTCTGTTTCATCATTAGGTCTGTTTCATTAGGTCTGTTTCATCATTAGGTCTGTTTCATCATTAGGTCTGTTTCATCATTAGGTCTGTTTCATCATTAGGTCTGTTTCATTAGGTCTGTTTCATCATTAGGTCTGTTTCATCATTAGGTCTGTTTCATTAGGTCTGTTTCATTAGGTCTGTTTCATCATTAGGTCTGTTTCATCATTAGGTCTGTTTCATCATTAGGTCTGTTTCATCATTAGGTCTGTTTCATTAGGTCTGTTTCATCATTAGGTCTGTTTCATTAGGTCTGTTTCATCATTAGGTCTGTTTCATCATTAGGTCTGTTTCATCATTAGGTCAGTTTCATCATTAGGTCTGTTTCATCATTAGGTCTGTTTCATCATTAGGTCTGTTTCATCATTAGGTCTGTTTCATCATTAGGTCTGTTTCATTAGGTCTGTTTCATTAGGTCTGTTTCATCATTAGGTCTGTTTCATTAGGTCTGTTTCATCATTAGGTCTGTTTCATCATTAGGTCTGTTTCATCATTGGGTCTGTTTCATCATTAGGTCTGTTTCATTAGGTCTGTTTCATCATTAGGTCTGTTTCATCATTAGGTCTGTTTCATTAGGTCTGTTTCATTAGGTCTGTTTCATCATTAGGTCTGTTTCATTAGGTCTGTTTCATTAGGTCTGTTTCATTAGGTCTGTTTCATCATTAGGTCTGTTTCATCATTAGGTCTGTTTCATTAGGTCTGTTTCATCATTAGGTCTGTTTCATTAGGTCTGTTTCATCATTAGGTCTGTTTCATCATTAGGTCTGTTTCATCATTAGGTCTGTTTCATCATTAGGTCTGTTTCATTAGGTCTGTTTCATTAGGTCTGTTTCATTAGGTCTGTTTCATTAGGTCTGTTTCATTAGGTCTGTTTCATCATTAGGTCTGTTTCATCATTAGGTCTGTTTCATTAGGTCTGTTTCATTAGGTCTGTTTCATCATTAGGTCTGTTTCATCATTAGGTCTGTTTCATCATTAGGTCTGTTTCATCATTAGGTCTGTTTCATTAGGTCTGTTTCATTAGGTCTGTTTCATTAGGTCTGTTTCATTAGGTCTGTTTCATCATTAGGTCTGTTTCATTAGGTCTGTTTCATTAGGTCTGTTTCATCATTAGGTCTGTTTCATCATTAGGTCTGTTTCATCATTAGGTCTGTTTCATTAGGTCTGTTTCATCATTAGGTCTGTTTCATTAGGTCTGTTTCATTAGGTCTGTTTCATCATTAGGTCTGTTTCATCATTAGGTCTGTTTCATTAGGTCTGTTTCATCATTAGGTCTGTTTCATCATTAGGTCTGTTTCATCATTAGGTCTGTTTCATCATTAGGTCTGTTTCATCATTAGGTCTGTTTCATCATTAGGTCTGTTTCATTATTAGGTCTGTTTCATTAGGTCTGTTTCATCATTAGGTCTGTTTCATCATTAGGTCTGTTTCATTAGGTCTGTTTCATTAGGTCTGTTTCATTAGGTCTGTTTCATTAGGTCTGTTTCATCATTAGGTCTGTTTCATTAGGTCTGTTTCATTAGGTCTGTTTCATCATTAGGTCTGTTTCATCATTAGGTCTGTTTCATTAGGTCTGTTTCATCATTAGGTCTGTTTCATTAGGTCTGTTTCATCATTAGGTCTGTTTCATCATTAGGTCTGTTTCATTAGGTCTGTTTCATCATTAGGTCTGTTTCATTAGGTCTGTTTCATCATTAGGTCTGTTTCATCATTAGGTCTGTTTCATCATTAGGTCTGTTTCATCATTAGGTCTGTTTCATTAGGTCTGTTTCATCATTAGGTCTGTTTCATCATTAGGTCTGTTTCATCATTAGGTCTGTTTCATTAGGTCTGTTTCATCATTAGGTCTGTTTCATCATTAGGTCTGTTTCATCATTAGGTCTGTTTCATCATTAGGTCTGTTTCATCATTAGGTCTGTTTCATCATTAGGTCTGTTTCATCATTAGGTCTGTTTCTTCATTAGGTCTGTTTCATCATTAGGTCTGTTTCATCATTAGGTCTGTTTCATCATTAGGTCTGTTTCATTATTAGGTCTGTTTCATTAGGTCTGTTTCATCATTAGGTCTGTTTCATCATTAGGTCTGTTTCATTAGGTCTGTTTCATTATTAGGTCTGTTTCATTAGGTCTGTTTCATTAGGTCTGTTTCATCATTAGGTCTGTTTCATTAGGTCTGTTTCATTAGGTCTGTTTCATCATTAGGTCTGTTTCATCATTAGGTCTGTTTCATCATTAGGTCTGTTTCATTAGGTCTGTTTCATTAGGTCTGTTTCATCATTAGGTCTGTTTCATTAGGTCTGTTTCATTAGGTCTGTTTCATTAGGTCTGTTTCATCATTAGGTCTGTTTCATTAGGTCTGTTTCATTAGGTCTGTTTCATCATTAGGTCTGTTTCATCATTAGGTCTGTTTCATCATTAGGTCTGTTTCATCATTAGGTCTGTTTCATCATTAGGTCTGTTTCATCATTAGGTCTGTTTCATCATTAGGTCTGTTTCATCATTAGGTCTGTTTCATTAGGTCTGTTTCATCATTAGGTCTGTTTCATTAGGTCTGTTTCATCATTAGGTCTGTTTCATCATTAGGTCTGTTTCATTAGGTCTGTTTCATCATTAGGTCTGTTTCATTAGGTCTGTTTCATCATTAGGTCTGTTTCATCATTAGGTCTGTTTCATTAGGTCTGTTTCATCATTAGGTCTGTTTCATCATTAGGTCTGTTTCATTAGGTCTGTTTCATCATTAGGTCTGTTTCATCATTAGGTCTGTTTCATCATTAGGTCTGTTTCATTAGGTCTGTTTCATCATTAGGTCTGTTTCATTAGGTCTGTTTCATTAGGTCTGTTTCATCATTAGGTCTGTTTCATCATTAGGTCTGTTTCATTAGGTCTGTTTCATCATTAGGTCTGTTTCATCATTAGGTCTGTTTCATCATTAGGTCTGTTTCATTAGGTCTGTTTCATCATTAGGTCTGTTTCATCATTAGGTCTGTTTCATCATTAGGTCTGTTTCATCATTAGGTCTGTTTCATCATTAGGTCTGTTTCATTAGGTCTGTATCATTAGGTCTGTTTCATCATTAGGTCTGTTTCATTAGGTCTGTTTCATTAGGTCTGTTTCATTAGGTCTGTTTCATCATTAGGTCTGTTTCATCATTAGGTCTGTTTCATTAGGTCTGTTTCATCATTAGGTCTGTTTCATTAGGTCTGTTTCATTAGGTCTGTTTCATCATTAGGTCTGTTTCATTAGGTCTGTTTCATCATTAGGTCTGTTTCATCATTAGGTCTGTTTCATTAGGTCTGTTTCATCATTAGGTCTGTTTCATCATTAGGTCTGTTTCATCATTAGGTCTGTTTCATCATTAGGTCTGTTTCATCATTAGGTCTGTTTCATTAGGTCTGTTTCATCATTAGGTCTGTTTCATCATTAGGTCTGTTTCATCATTAGGTCTGTTTCATTAGGTCTGTTTCATCATTAGGTCTGTTTCATCATTAGGTCTGTTTCATCATTAGGTCTGTTTCATTAGGTCTGTTTCATCATTAGGTCTGTTTCATTAGGTCTGTTTCATCATTAGGTCTGTTTCATCATTAGGTCTGTTTCATCATTAGGTCTGTTTCATCATTAGGTCTGTTTCATTAGGTCTGTTTCATTAGGTCTGTTTCATCATTAGGTCTGTTTCATCATTAGGTCTGTTTCATCATTAGGTCTGTTTCATCATTAGGTCTGTTTCATCATTAGGTCTGTTTCATTAGGTCTGTTTCATCATTAGGTCTGTTTCATCATTAGGTCTGTTTCATCATTAGGTCTGTTTCATTAGGTCTGTTTCATCATTAGGTCTGTTTCATCATTAGGTCTGTTTCATCATTAGGTCTGTTTCATCATTAGGTCTGTTTCATCATTAGGTCTGTTTCATCATTAGGTCTGTTTCATCATTAGGTCTGTTTCATTAGGTCTGTTTCATTAGGTCTGTTTCATCATTAGGTCTGTTTCATCATTAGGTCTGTTTCATCATTAGGTCTGTTTCATCATTAGGTCTGTTTCATCATTAGGTCTGTTTCATCATTAGGTCTGTTTCATCATTAGGTCTGTTTCATTAGGTCTGTTTCATCATTAGGTCTGTTTCATCATTAGGTCTGTTTCATCATTAGGTCTGTTTCATCATCAGGTCTGTTTCATCATTAGGTCTGTTTCATTAGGTCTGTTTCATCATTAGGTCTGTTTCATCATTAGGTCTGTTTCATCATTAGGTCTGTTTCATTAGGTCTGTTTCATCATTAGGTCTGTTTCATTAGGTCTGTTTCATTAGGTCTGTTTCATCATTAGGTCTGTTTCATCATTAGGTCTGTTTCATTAGGTCTGTTTCATCATTAGGTCTGTTTCATTAGGTCTGTTTCATTAGGTCTGTTTCATCATTAGGTCTGTTTCATTAGGTCTGTTTCATTAGGTCTGTTTCATTAGGTCTGTTTCATTAGGTCTGTTTCATCATTAGGTCTGTTTCATCATTAGGTCTGTTTCATTAGGTCTGTTTCATCATTAGGTCTGTTTCATCATTAGGTCTGTTTCATTAGGTCTGTTTCATTAGGTCTGTTTCATTAGGTCTGTTTCATCATTAGGTCTGTTTCATTAGGTCTGTTTCATTAGGTCTGTTTCATTAGGTCTGTTTCATTAGGTCTGTTTCATTAGGTCTGTTTCATTAGGTCTGTTTCATCATTAGGTCTGTTTCATTAGGTCTGTTTCATTAGGTCTGTTTCATCATTAGGTCTGTTTCATCATTAGGTCTGTTTCATCATTAGGTCTGTTTCATCATTAGGTCTGTTTCATCATTAGGTCTGTTTCATCATTAGGTCTGTTTCATCATTAGGTCTGTTTCATTAGGTCTGTTTCATTAGGTCTGTTTCATCATTAGGTCTGTTTCATTAGGTCTGTTTCATTAGGTCTGTTTCATTAGGTCTGTTTCATCATTAGGTCTGTTTCATCATTAGGTCTGTTTCATTAGGTCTGTTTCATCATTAGGTCTGTTTCATCATTAGGTCTGTTTCATCATTAGGTCTGTTTCATTAGGTCTGTTTCATCATTAGGTCTGTTTCATCATTAGGTCTGTTTCATCATTAGGTCTGTTTCATCATTAGGTCTGTTTCATCATTAGGTCTGTTTCATCATTAGGTCTGTTTCATCATTAGGTCTGTTTCATTAGGTCTGTTTCATCATTAGGTCTGTTTCATTAGGTCTGTTTCATTAGGTCTGTTTCATCATTAGGTCTGTTTCATCATTAGGTCTGTTTCATTAGGTCTGTTTCATTAGGTCTGTTTCATCATTAGGTCTGTTTCATTAGGTCTGTTTCATTAGGTCTGTTTCATTAGGTCTGTTTCATCATTAGGTCTGTTTCATCATTAGGTCTGTTTCATTAGGTCTGTTTCATCATTAGGTCTGTTTCATCATTAGGTCTGTTTCATCATTAGGTCTGTTTCATCATTAGGTCTGTTTCATCATTAGGTCTGTTTCATTAGGTCTGTTTCATCATTAGGTCTGTTTCATCATTAGGTCTGTTTCATTAGGTCTGTTTCATTAGGTCTGTTTCATCATTAGGTCTGTTTCATCATTAGGTCTGTTTCATTAGGTCTGTTTCATCATTAGGTCTGTTTCATTAGGTCTGTTTCATCATTAGGTCTGTTTCATCATTAGGTCTGTTTCATTAGGTCTGTTTCATCATTAGGTCTGTTTCATTAGGTCTGTTTCATCATTAGGTCTGTTTCATCATTAGGTCTGTTTCATTAGGTCTGTTTCATTAGGTCTGTTTCATTAGGTCTGTTTCATCATTAGGTCTGTTTCATTAGGTCTGTTTCATTAGGTCTGTTTCATCATTAGGTCTGTTTCATCATTAGGTCTGTTTCATCATTAGGTCTGTTTCATTAGGTCTGTTTCATCATTAGGTCTGTTTCATTAGGTCTGTTTCATTAGGTCTGTTTCATCATTAGGTCTGTTTCATTAGGTCTGTTTCATTATTAGGTCTGTTTCATTATTAGGTCTGTTTCATTATTAGGTCTGTTTCATCATTAGGTCTGTTTCATCATTAGGTCTGTTTCATATTAGGTCTGTTTCATTCATTAGGTCTGTTTCATCATTAGGTCTGTTTCATCATTAGGTCTGTTTCATCATTAGGTCTGTTTCATTTAGGTCTGTTTCATCATTAGGTCTGTTTCATTAGGTCTGTTTCATCATTAGGTCTGTTTCAT
Organism: Odontesthes bonariensis; assembly: GCF_027942865.1. Lineage (NCBI taxonomy): Eukaryota > Metazoa > Chordata > Actinopteri > Atheriniformes > Atherinopsidae > Odontesthes > Odontesthes bonariensis. The sequence continues at coordinate 20,583 of NW_027457506.1, forward strand.
CATTAGGTCTGTTTCATTAGGTCTGTTTCATCATTAGGTCTGTTTCATCATTAGGTCTGTTTCATCATTAGGTCTGTTTCATTAGGTCTGTTTCATTAGGTCTGTTTCATCATTAGGTCTGTTTCATCATTAGGTCTGTTTCATATTAGGTCTGTTTCATCATTAGGTCTGTTTCATTAGGTCTGTTTCATCATTAGGTCTGTTTCATCATTAGGTCTGTTTCATCATTAGGTCTGTTCATTCATTAGGTCTGTTTCATCATTAGGTCTGTTTCATTAGGTCTGTTTCATCATTAGGTCTGTTTCATCATTAGGTCTGTTTTCATTAGGTCTGTTTCATCATTAGGTCTGTTTCATCATTAGGTCTGTTTTCATCATTAGGTCTGTTTCATTAGGTCTGTTTCATCATTAGGTCTGTTTCATTAGGTCTGTTTCATCATTAGGTCTGTTTCATCATTAGGTCTGTTTCATCATTAA
>NW_027457507.1:0-20116 GCF_027942865.1 Odontesthes bonariensis
CATCCTTTCAATGAGAGTTGGATTTTTCTGTTATTAAGCTGAATTGCTTCAATCTTGGGCTCTTCAGGATCCTGTGAGATCACACTGATGGTGACTTTAGAACTATCTCTATTTTCGTCATCGATGTCTCTGACCTCCAGGATCACTGGAAGGTACCCTTTGAGAAGTTGAGTAAACCAGGGAGAATATATTTAAAATGAACGGAATATATGACTGTTTGCAGCATGATGAAAAATTAAGTCCTTGGGCAAAATGCATCAACCATGTACAGTTGTACAAAGTTGTACAAAATAATCTACACAGAGTTTTATGCATCTGGCACAAAGTTTTAATATTTTCATGTTTGTTTAACCATTGAGACTTCATGCGGTTTCTATGATAGCACCTCAATATCTATGTCATTATTGTATGGTTTAATTTCTTTGATATTTGATACCAAGTGACAGCAGGTGGATAATGTGTCTACATTGAACTACTTCTAAATTGAATACTCACCCTCAGGCCAATTTTCCTGCACTTTGACTGTTTCTGGAGCTCCTATGAACTGAGGTGGATTGTCATTTACATCTTTTATTTCCACATCAAAAGCTAGTTCACTGTCAATTTTTTGTCCGGTCTCTTTGTCCCAGACATCAAACTTCACCTGTGGAATAAAGAATACAGGTTATAAATAATGTCAGTGGTTATACATCATGCCATTCATTTTTTTTAGGGGTATGGATAATCCCTGATAGAGCTGATAGATATCAACTCACATGGTACATTGACTTCTTCTCTCTGTCGACTGGTCTGTGTGCAAAGACAGCTCCAGATGTTTCATTTATGGTGAACAATCCATCGTCTACTCCTTCTCCACTTATTTGGAATGCATATCGTTTCCCTAGTGTCTTGTCATTAAACAACTAGAAGAAACACATGCAAGTGACACGTTTGTTTTTTAGCACATTTAACCTTAATTGTTAGCTCCCATTGTGACCGGTTATTTGATTTAATTAGATGATCATTAAGTAATTAGATTAGATAATGTCTTTACCGTGGAGATTTGGTGTGGATAGTCCACCTTCAGTTCCTCTTGTAGTTCAATTGTAGACAGGACCCATCTTCTTTTGGAACGCACCAAGAGATCCTGATTAAACCAAAGTGTGGACCAAAACCAAATCAGTTAAACGTTCTGTTTTAAGGAAAATGTTGCAGCAGGATTCTGCTCACGGAAATTATACATTTACCCGTTTGTAGCGACTGTTGAGCCTGCCATCCCGACACTCACCCAAAGCTGCTACTGTAACCTACATGTTCAGGGAAAACAGGTCAGTAAAAAGGATTGAATTCATCCTCAATAATTTTTTGATTGCTTTTAAACCAGCAGGTCACACTTTAATCTCTGCTGATTTACACAGATTTGCAATAGTCAAAAATATACAAGTCAATTTTTTTATAGTCTTTATATAGTTTGTCTTTTTCTATGGTGTCATAAATTGCCCATTTCTTCTATTTGACAGAAAGAAACATTTTCTCTACATCTGAGCAGTCATTTTTTACATTTAAACCTTGATTTACATTAAGGGGATGACTTTTACACTATTTTCACTTCATTGCCTTTTTTACTCAGCAAGATCGAAAATCAAAGACATCAGTATTCTTCCATTCCTTTATATCCTCACACTGAGACAAAGCTGCAACTGTAACTTACATGTACAAGGAAAACAGTTCAGTAAAAAGCTAAACCAGCCATGCATGTTCAGATTGTTTTGTGGAAAGATTTTCCTCATTTGTGAGATTGTTTTAAATTGAATGTTGTTCTTCTTTTTCATTGTTGGCAGGAGGCCTTGAGGTCGTGGTTTACTCCCACAGTGTTTGTAATCGATCAACAGCTTTTGATGTCTTTTCTTTTTAGAAGGTTGACAGTTGCCGGGCCCTTCTGGTGCCAGCGTCTCCCTCTCGTGTGCTGTGTTGTCTTGCATCTCCTTTTTTGGGTGGCAGTTTTGTGTGCGCGTGAGTTTGATGCACGTGTGATTTGGGGGATTCCTAAATTAGCCCTAAAATCAGTCAGTTGTGCAGCTTAGATTTTTGTTCAAACTTTATAAACAACCACTATATTTTAAGCCGACCAGTTGGTGACTTGGTCTTTTGATTCACAAGCCATCCCTTTTGAAACACGATCTGTGCAGCCCAAAGATCAACCCATGGTAAGTCAGTCCATGGCAGACTTTGAAAGAGCGTCCCCTCATTTGCATAATATGGCAGAAATGCATACGGAAATGCAAAACCGGAGACAGGCAAGTGTCTAAAGAAAACCTCTAAAGAAATGGGCCTGGGGAAATAAATAGGGGGAGAAAATGCACTGGGAAAATGACAGATGCATCTACAAAATAAAATTAATTAAAAAAATAAATGTATGATGAAGTCAAAATTAAATTAAATGAATTCCAATTAAAATAGCGGTAAGATAACAACTGTTGATAGACATGTGTCTATTAGAAGCTAAAAGACTGATAGCACTATTCTGGAAGAGAACAACAAGACCAGGTATCAAACAATGGGCCAGGCACATGCTGAAGACTTTACCTATGGAAGGGATAACATATCTCCAAAAAGGGAAAAAGGAACTATTTGAGAAAGTTTGGAGACCCTTCCTGAATTTTGTTGAGACTGTGGACTTGTCTCAAGATGAAGTCGCCAGCTAAAGACAAGAATAATGTTAGACCATGATGTTAAACAAGGCAGCCTCACCATTGGACTATTATCTTTGTATACTTAAGGACTGTAAGCAGATGTGCATCTAAGAGGGCGTTTGTTTGTCTTGTTGACTGTGTGGGTTATGTTAAATGGCAGATATATCTGTAAAAATATATAATAAAAATATTGTTGGAAAAAAAAAAATAGCGGTAAGACATTGCACCACTTCCGGTTACCTTGTTTGTGTTCTTTGGAATTTCTTCTTATTTTTAAACGTGTACTTGTTCTATTCTAACACTCACTCCTACAGATTTTTGGCATTTATTTTCACTTTTCCAGCGGTGTGTCTGGTTCTCTAGCTTAGCATGGCTACCAGTTATCTCCATCCATCTCCCGCCTTCGCTTGCTCCGTGTGCCAGATGTTTAGTTACTCCTTTTTTTTCCTAGCTCGGTGACGGTCAAGAAGAGAAGGTATCGTCCTAAAGTCAAGCCCGTGGTTCACCATCAATCTGCCTACGTTTCAAACAGATTTTCCCCACTCGGCGACAAACCCACTGAGGACAAAACTCTGGAAATTGGCAGCTCTATAGTCAGAAACATGACATTGGAGACACCGGCAACCGTAGTCAAATGTGTTCCAGGGGCCAGAGCGCGCGACGTAGAATCCTATTTAAAACCGCTGGCTAAAGACAAATGTAAATACGGTAAAATACTTATTCACGTCGGCGGTAATGGCACCCGGTTACGCCAATCGGAGGTCACTAAAATTAATATAGCATCCGTGTGTAATTTTGCCAAAACAATATCGGACTCTGTAGTTTTCTCTGGACCCAAATCTGACCAGTGATGACATGTTTAGCCGCATGTCCTCCAATCACTGATTGTCTAGATGGTGTCCAGCAAACAACGTGGGCTACAGAGATAATTGGCAATCCTTCTGGGGAAAGCCTGGTCTTATTAGGAGAGACGGCATCCATCCCACCTTGGAAGGAGCGGCTCTCATTTCTAGAGACATGGACGAATTTATTAGTCATCCAAAAACACGACAACCCAGGGTTGAGACCAGGAGTTGTAGTCTTACACACTTCTCTGCGGCTTCCCACCTGCTGTTATCAATATTACTTTCATCTCTTTTGAATCTCTGATTAACAGTTTTTCTCACCTCTTCTAAGGTTGTGTACTGTCCACCTGACCCTTATACTGAATTTCTGTCTGAATTCTCAGACTTTTCTTTACCCCAGTTGAGTACAAATAAAGTCATTGCGTTGGGTGACTTTAATAATCATGTAGATGTTGAAAATGACAGCGTTAATATTAACTTCAATTCTATATTAGATTCAACTGGATTTTCTCAACTCACTGTCTTTATCATACCCTTTATTCTGCGCTGACATATGCCGTTGAGAGTGAACAGTGTCTTACCTGACCACTTCTGACCATTTTTCAATTTACATTACTTGACTATCCACCTCCTGAGAAGAAATGTACATATCGAAGGTGTCTTATCAGAGAACGCTGTAACCAAATTTAAAGAATTAATTCCGTCATCATTTCCTTCACTGACATGTGCAACAACTGAGGACGGCTACCTAAACTTTACTCCAGCAAAACTTGGCTCTTGTTGACAGCACTACAATTTTAATGCGTACAACACTGGTCAATGTTGCCCCTCTGAAAAGGAAGGTAATGTGCTTTAAAGCATGCAAAAAGCTGGAGAGATAATGGCATTCCTCTAAGTTAGAAGAGATAATAAGAATAATCCCAGGTTTCTTTTCAGCACTGTAGCCAGACTGACGAAGAGTCCGAGCTCTGTTGGGCCATTTATTCCTTTAACTCTCAGCAGTGTTGATTTCATGAGCTTCTTTACCAATAAAATTGTTTCTATTTGAGATAATATTAATCATAAAGTAATCTATTTGATTTGATTAAGATTACAATGAAATCGACTCTAATTGGCTTGAATTGGACTGTATCATTTCAGTGCCTTGAGGTGACATTTGTTGTGATTTGGCGCTATACTCAAAATTATGTAAATAGACTTATCTATTTAGCCGTTTACCTATTTTGTATTTATTTTGGATTATGACAGTTTCAGTCCTCCATAATGTACAATTAATTAAGACAGCATGTATCGTAATGTTAAAGAGGAATAAAGCACTGGGAGAATGATACATATTCACATATTTCTGAGATCTTGTTAAAATCAGACGTACCATCAAAATGTTGCATGACAGGATATATAAAAACTCTGTTAGCCTACAGCACAACATTGCAATTTCATCAGGCTTCAAAATTATACCTCGGCCACATAGTAATTTTCCTTTATGTATACAGGCATGCATCTACGTGATGATGTACGTTTAATTCTCCACCCACATACTTGCTGTATGAGAAAGGTGAAGTACAACATGTTGCTGCATGAGGGGAGAAACAGTGGAAGATGGCATTAGTCTGCAGACTGTCATACAAGGGACGGCAGGATGGAGACGCATCCGATACAGTGCCTAAAGACTCAAAAAATGTGGGCCACCATCAATATATAGAAGATAAATGACAGTGAGAAAGTGAACATAAAAAGCAGCATACATGTTCATTTCCAGGGTACCTACATGTGGAACAGATACTTTCAAGGATGGTAAATTATTATTTTTAGTAATTAATTGATTAATTGATCTATTTAATTATTATTTATTTGTGCAGTCTTCTTAAATCTACTATAGCCTGAACTAAAAAGTTAATTAATAAAAAACTTACATCAAGTCAATTTAAAGCAATACAATGTAACTTCTCAAAAAGCCCATTATGGAGCTCCCCCTACAGGCTTGGAGGTAATGTACGGTTACACTGTCGTAAATACAACACCCTTTCGCTTTCACGTTTCATGTTTGTTGACGAACCGGCGAGGAGTCAGAAGGTGCAAGCTATGTCGACCGAGAAGGTAAGAGTAATCAAATGTACCTGGGAGCGTGAGAGGGGTCTATTTGTTTTTGCGGTAGGTGTGCCAGAAAGCAAGTCGAAGTATTTCCGCTCAGCTCCTGGGCCGCTCCCGGGCAGCTCCCGGGCCGCTCCCGGGCCGGTCCAGCAAAGTTACATAGCGCAGTTTTTCCAACTCAGACCCCCGAAGGGGAATAGGAGACAGGCCAATCGTAATATTAAAACTCATTCTAGCCGCACAATTTTTTTCAAGCTGTTATTTTAAGGTAGAAATGTTACATAGTATTACTTTAAATAAAGTTGAAGATAATACAGTTATTATTGAGATTCAATGCTTTTATTATAGCTAACAGGAGATATATGAAAGGACATGAGAGGAGAAAGAAATCGGGAGCAGGGCTATAGAGTCCGACCAATTTGGTCGCACATGCGACCTATTTTCTCAATGGTGTGTATGGCGTGATCTTTGTGCCACCAGGTTGAGCGCGCAGTGACACTGATTTGAGGGCACAGATCTATCTGAAGGAACAATAATTTTAAGCGTGTGCGTATGAATCTCACACACACTCGCTCATAGGTGATCGGACACGCGCTCAACTCTGACAAACTGCTGCTCGCTCGAACGGCTCACTCTGCTCGCGCTCGGCTCTATCTCTCTGCTCGCTCGCGGCTCTGTCTCTGCGCTCGCAACTCTAAGTTGTATGTAAATTAGGCACGCCACCAGCCAATCACTGCAGAGTCTGCAGTGCAGACTCAACTGAACTTCTACCATCACCCTAAAGGAATTAAACTAGATGTTATATTTTTTTTGTCAAACCAGTAACCATTACAGATTAAACCAATAACACAATTGATCAGTTTAAAGTTTAAAAGTTTAAAAAACCCCACTGTGGGTCAGCTGCTACAGTTCATAACTTACTAGGTAAAAACAACCACTTCAATACTTCAAACATTTAATTTCCTAAGCTGGTGTAGTTTTATTTTTCTACCGTTTTAGATTTTGATCAAATCAAAATCAAATCAAATTTATTTGTAGCACATTTCATGTACAAAACAATTCAAAGTGCTTTACATAAAATAAAAGCATTGCAGCAGGGAGTGGAAAAAGCATTAAAAATACATAAAAGAATATAAAGAGAAACAAATAAAAAAGTTGATGTTAGGTTTCTTTCTCTAAAATATTTGTGACCTATCCCTGACACCCTACAACAGTAATCAGTAACTAGTAGCTAGCACCCAACTACACCAGTTCTAACATGATTATTACAATTCGTCCTCTTTATTTTTTTATTATTTATCACACAAATACCAGTCTGTGAAAACTACCAGTCTGTGATTGGCTGGTAGCATGGCTCATTTACATACAACTTAGAGTTGCGAGCGCAGAGACAGAGCCGCGAGCGAGCAGAGAGATAGAGTCGAGCGCGAGCAGAGTGAGCCGTTCAAGCGAGCAGTTTGTCAGAGTTGAGCGCGTGTCCGAGCACATATGAGCGAGCGTGTGTGAGATCCATACGCACACACTTAAAATTATTGTTCCTTCAGATAGATCTGTGCCCTCAAATCAGTGTCACTGCGCGCTCAACCTGGTGGCACAAAGATCACGCCATAGTCAGATAGACAGTGGATGTAGCCGCGGGTGATAAGATGAAAAGAATGATTGACAACTTTTTGGTTAAGTTAAGGCCTGATTCGTCCGAAAATAACCACAACTAGGGTTGCCAACTCCCTGAAAAATAAATAAGGGACACCTCATTAGAAGGGCCAGCCGAAACCGATTGCCTTCACCCTTCCTAGCCTGGTGAATTTTTTAGCCCCTTTTTTTTGTGAGTGAAACAATTTTTTAACTATTTGACTCGAACCTAATTTGAATTAGATGCATATTTTTGAGTGACATGAACACCTGGAAAACTAATTATTATCCAGCAATTCACTTAAAATAACAAAATTAACTGAATAAAATAAGTATCTTTCTTAAAGGAGAAGTTCGTTTTTTTTTTTACCTGGATCTGTGTCTTTATTTCACCAATACTTTAAGACGAATGAATGAAAAAAGGTTTTTCCCCGTTTGAGTAAAAGTACTATTGCACTGTTAGCTCATAGTTGCTGTGTTGTTGTTATTTTGTAGCAGAGTGGTGCAAAAAGTCTACATGTCAGTTCATCATTAAGTGGTTTCAGAGTTACATGGTTCTGTAAAAGCATTCAGAAAACAATAGCCCACAGCAATGTACTGATATTAGAAAATGTAGTTTGTACTTTTAAAAGTAAGTTCTTCAGTACTTTAACTTGAGTAAAATTTTGAGCGACTTTTACTTGTAGTTGAGTAAGATTTGACCATGAGTATCAATACTTTTGGAGTTGAGTACTTTGTCTCCCACTGCTTAAAGTGGTGTCGGAGTCTGCGTAACTGCCATGTATGCTGCTTTGTTGTCTTCCGCTATCTTCTCAGTACCTCCTCGACCAATGTGCTGACAGCGTATTCTCGTGTATGAATATGCTGTCAGCTCATTGGTCACAGAGCAGGACAGGGCCTGGGAAAAAGTTTACCGTACATTTTTATATAAAGCCCCCTGCCCTGTTATTAATTTCCATTGGCATGATACTGCCCATTTTTAGATTCTCACAGTAATACGGGACAAAGTGCGTCCCTTTTCAGCTCAATACGGGACAGGTGCTTTTGTTTCTAAATACGGGACGATTCCGTTTTTCAAGGGACGGTTGGCAACCCTATGCTCTGACACGGAGCCATCAACCTCCCACGTTATGTCAAGCCCAGGTCCGGAGCTAGCATCAGATAATGAGCCACACACGATCGACTCCGAGCCCGAACCAACTGAAATTAAAAGGGGTAAAGTGTATACATTTACAAGAGAGTGGCTTGACCAGTTTACCATGGCTAAAATACAGTAAAGCCGATAATATAATGCACTGCATTTACTGTAAAGTGTGGCAATAGTGCAACCATGACTGGTTCTAATACATTTCGAACTGAAACGCTGAAAAAGCACAACGCACGCATCTATGAAACACATTACCTGCTCAGTGTCCCCTCTCCCCGCTGCCTTTCAGTAGCAGGCAGCAGCAAACACATCATCGGACGAGGCCGAGATGATAATCAAGTTTAACGTTGCCTACCATATTGCAAAAGTTCCCTTCACTAAGTTCAAGTCCGAAATAATTCTTCAGAAGAAAAATGGCTTGAACATAAACCCGACGTACAGCAATGATGTCGCGTGCGCGCAATTTATAGGAGTCATCGCAGATACATTGAAAAAAAAGACGTCTGTGCTAATTGCGAACAGTGAGTACATGGCATTCCTGATCGTTCAGGAATGCGTCAGTGTGTACGGCCGTATCTTGAGGAGAGGAAGACCGGTGAATATACTGATATATATATATATATATATATATATATATATATATATATATATGTATATATATATATGTATATATATATATGTATATATATATATATATATATATATATATATGTATATATATATATATATATGTATATATATATATATTATATATATATATATATATATATATATATATATATATATATATATATATATGTATATATATATATATATATATTTAAACCAACTACAGGAGTTGGCCATCCGAGGGGCATGTGACTGCAATGGAGGATAGTCCATAAAACATTATGCCATGAGATGTTCAGTCTGAAGCCCTTAAAACACTTGCAATTTTAATTTAGATTTTCTTTTTATTTCATTTATCTTGAGATGTTTTAAGTTTAAATTTCAGGCCAGTGAAGCACTTTAAGCACCAACACTTTTTCAGTAAGTTAAGTTCAGTAAGTTTGTAGAATTGTGCTTCAAATAAAGAACTTTATTTTGACCAGATTGCTAGTTAATAGACATATATAGACAGCGATTTTAAAATAAATAAATAAAGTGAACCTGTAATACTGCGGTGTTAAATGCAATGCGTTTGAAAATTTGGGGAGCGACATTTAATATTTAATTGCCAAAGTATGGAGGCAATTATGTTTTTGGTCATCCATCTTTATACACATTCTATGTCTCTCCATCACAGTTCGTTTGTTGCTACATGAAAGAACATACTAGGATGGTGCTACCTTGCCTGTAGTTGGCCAATGTCATGTAGCAATGGTACAATCTTACACAACCTCAAGTGAAAAGGATGTGAATCACTGAAATATGTGGAGCTGCTGACATTTCAAAGGTCTAAAACCAAGTAAACAGAAATATATCTGGCCCCCAATCTGTTTGATGTTTACCTGAGAGCAGGTATCTAGGAGTCTATGCATTAACAAATACATTTATAATTTAGATTTTTTTTTATCATTATTTTTTATCATAATATAAACTAATCTCCAAGCTGGGATTGGCTCCAAAATGGATGGACAGAAGGATAAACATATCACCCGAAGTTAAAAAAAAAATCAGCAATATAAGAGCTGATTAATCTACAGAGAAAATACTTAAATAACACCACAAATGGAATTGAGTTTTGACAATGACCAGTGCTGGAGACAACATCAAAAATGTATCTCTCAGTACAACTGTTCTGCATTGTGGTGCAAAGCACAACCTGCGATTACATGATATAATGCATAAAACTGGTTTTGCGACTGCTTCCGTTCAAAGTTCAGAGTACATGTTGACATGATAAACTCTTATTTCCTTATCACTAGCAATACAAGTCTTTGTATTTTTCAAGTGTTTCCAAGTTAAATGTCCCAAGTGTGTTGATATTAAATGTATTACTAGTTATAATAATATTATATATGTATATTCACATCATAGGAAATTTTGTGCTTACCAAGAGTAGCAGGGAAATGCTCCTCATTGTTGTCCACACTGCTTGCTATCCACTGTGGAAATGCTTTGAACGAGCCAGACATAGCCTGAGTAAGCCTCAGAGAGGACAAGCCCACATTGCCTGCAGGCAGGAGATTGGCTGAAAAAACAAAGGGCTGTTTGATTCCAGTGGCCTACCTTAAATGCATTATGTATATATCCAGTTTTTATCCAAGACAGCGCCAGCCGATGTTGTGCTTTATAAATGGTTTCCTGTGCACTTGCTTTTACAAATATTCATCTATTTATTTAGTGTCAGAATGAACTTTTACTGTGCACATACACGGGGCTTATATCAGGTGTACAACCTCCTGGTCTGTAGCTCAAGTTACCGTGTGTTGTTTAGGTCTGACCTACATAACATGTACAGAGCTCAAATTTACGGGTTACGTCGTTTTAGACAAAGCTATAGAATCAACTATTCCTCTTTACCAGATTCCTGGTAATGTATATGCTATAGGCAGCAGTCATGTGCACTTGGTACATTCTGTTCTTTTTCACGTACCCGTACACTTCCACTGCCAGCAGTGTTGACACCACTTGGACTTACAGTTGCTCAATTAAAATAGTGTCAAAGGATTAAACTGTACATACCAAAGCTATGAAGTTATCATCTACTAATGTCAATGATAAAAGGTAGGTTCGTAGGTAGGTAAGGTTGGTAAAAGTTAGTGAAAGAGCACACTTTAATGATTATATTGAAAATAGATGTGGATTATGTTGGAGCGGCACAAAAGATGGTTTGAAGAGGACTGAACCAGGGGAAATGTGCATGATTTAATGTAGTATTACGTATTACACTATATATTGTAAATATAATCAGGACGATGTTTAGCCTGCCTTTTGCCGAGATTGAGACATTTTCCCATGCTGAGGAGTTAGAAATCCTTTGTGTGTTTAAGGTGAGAGTGGTAGGTAAGGTAAAATGTAAGCAAAGTAAAAGAAAAATACAGTCGTTAAAAGGGGATTGTTAAGGACAGAGGTCAGTCACGAGCAGGGTTATCATATTTAATATGTTATATGAATGCTAAAGGTTTTTAAAATGGGACAAATGCAGTGTGTGGCAAGCAAACCAATTGAGAATGAAAATAAGATAAATATCCAGGCCTCTTCTAAGGAAGAGACCATTTTGTTTGTTTTTGTTTTATGTCAGTCTCATCGTGTTACACTTTAACTTATCGTTTGCAGCGGAGCAGCTGTTGTCTTCTTGTTTCTAAAAAAGTCAAATCTTGATTAGGCAGAGCAATCAAAGAGTGCTGCAAATTCCTGTAACTTTTTTTTCTTGTGTTTTAAGCACTTTATATCTGTATAAGGTTGCATTCCAACCAGGTAGACTGAGAGGAGTAGGCTACAGGTCCACAGGCTGTTAGATCGACAATACACATTCCATAGAAAGTTCACATGGCTTTGCAGTTACTCAATGAGGCAAGAAAGCCAGCAGGGTAAAATGCACATAAAAGTATTATTCACACAGCTGTCACATCTGTACTCTTGTGAAATCCCATCAACATCATCTCATGTTTGGCTAACCTGTCTTGTCAGTACTATGGTATGTGTATAAGGGCTTATAGGAGTGGTTGCAGAAACTCAGTATTCAGCGATAGTATATATAGTTACTTATATCCTCATTTGTATTCAGACAACAGCACTTCCCACATCATATAGTGATATACATTTATGCATGAACAGACTGCTGTGTATGATTCACAAAACCAGTGATACTGTAATGAAGTTTTAATCTAGTGCTCTCGGGTAGGGAAAAAAAAAGGCAGACTTGTGTGATTTAGCCAGAGGGGGTTAAACGTGTTAAATTAGTTCTCACGAAGTGATGATATGAACAGCAATAACAATGTACCTGTTTATCAGCTAAAGAGGATTTTTTTTTAATGTCAAGTTAGAAATCGGATGACGGTCCAAGTATGTGCGCCGGACTGGAATCCTGTTAGTGACTTGAATATATCTGACACTGTGATGCTGTGGAGTGTATGAAGAAAGAAATTCTCTACATTCATAAATTACCTGCATGATGATTTTGTCAGATGATGCTGCTGTTATACAGTCCCCTCCAAAAGTATTGGAACAGCAAGGAAAATTCCCTTGTTTTTGTTGTTCACTGAAGACATTTGGGTTTAAGATCAAAAGATGAGTATGAGACAAGAGTTCAGAATGTCAGCTTTTATTTCCTGGTATTTACATCTAGATGTGTTAAACAACTCAGGACATACCACCCTTTGTGCGAACCCACACATTTTTCAAGTGAGCAAAACTATTGGAACATGTGACTGACAGGTGTTTCTTGTTGACCAGGTGTTGCCTTTAAGGTTGATTGTTCAAACAATAAATAGTTCTGCATGACTAGTCTACTTTTGGCCTGGGTTTAAACCTATAAAGACTGAATTTCTTGTTAAAGAGGATAAACCAATATGAAGACCAGAGAGCTGTCTATGGGAGAAAAGCAAGCCAATTTGAAGCTGAGAAAAGAAGGAAAATCAATCAGAGCCATTGGACAAACAGTGGGCATAGCAAGCACAACAATTTGGAATGTCCTGAAAAAGAAAGAAACTACTGGTGTACTGAGCAACAAACGTCGAACAGGTCGGCCAAGGAAAACAACAGTAGTTGATGACAGAAATATTGTGAGAGCTGTAAAGAAAAACCCCAAAACATCAGTAAGTGACATCACCAACAACCTCCACAGTGCAGGGGTGAAGGTATCACAATCCACTGTTCGAAGAAGACTCCGAGAGCAGAAATATAGAGGACTTACCACAAGATGCAAACCACTCCTCAGCAGTAAGAATCGGAAGGCCAGATTGAAATTTGCAAAGAAGTACAGAGATGAGCTAGCCTGGCTGACGCGTCCACATCTCGATGAGATGGTGGTCTGGGAACTAGGTGTGCATTTTCTCGTATTTGAGGCGTGGTTTACGAATGCCTAGAGCCGTTTATTGGGCGCTACGAATTTCTATCAAATGGCGTCTGGTTCTTCCCATGCTGCTTTGCGCGTGATTCATAGCCAATTGTATCACTTATACCAGATGCTCTGTATGTAGAGCGACAGAAATTCGACGAGTAAGAAGGCAATGAAATCTTTCAACGCCAAACGTTGCTCTTTTTTTAAAAGTAAACTTGTGTTCTAAGCTACTTAAAACACTTTCTAAGGCTGCATCAAACCGTTGTGTCCGCTGCCATGTTGGATTAACACTACAAGCTTCGGTGTAGCGCATAGACGTCGTCATCGTATTGCTGCCCCCCCCCCTTCTGTGATTGGTTCCCTAACTCAGGCAAAAATAAGGGCGGTGGTTTCCAGGCTGCCTTTGCAGTGTGAATGAAATCGCGCGCAAAGCAGCATGGGAATTCCCAGGCTAGAGATGAGCCGCAAAAGTTCTGGAACACAATCTTATGGACTGATGAGACCAAGATTAATCTACCAAAGTGATGGAAAGGCCAAAGTGTGGCGAAAGAAAGGAACTGCTTATGATCCGAAGCATACAAGCTCATCTGTGAAGCATGGTGGAGGTAATGTCATGGCTTGGGCATGCATGGCCGCTTCTGGAACAGGCTCATTAATATTTATTGATGATGTAACTGATGATGGTAGCAGCAGAATGAATTCCAAAGTGTACAGAAACATTTTGTATGCCAATTTACGGAGAAATGTATCCAAACTAATCGGGAGGAATTTTATCATGCAGTAGGACAATGACCCAAAGCACACTGCCAATAAAACAAAGGACTTCATCAGGGGGAAAAAGTGGAAGGTTTTAGACTGGCCAAGTCAATCACCTGACCTTAACCCGATAGAGCATGCATTTCACCTCTTGAAGAGGATACTGAAGGGGGAAACCCCCCGAAACAAACAAGAACTGAAAGAAGCTGCGGTAAAAGCCTGGAATAGCATCACAAATGAAGAATGCAACAGTTTGGTGATGTCGATGGGTCGCAGGCTTGAGGCAGTTATTGCAATCAAGGCTTATGCCACCAAATATTAAAGGTTATTTACTTTAAGATTATTTGTTCCTTTACTTTTGCTCACCTAAAAATGCTGTGGTGTAATACAAATGGTGATATATCCTGAGTTGTTTAACGCATCTAGATGTAAATACCAGGAAATAAAAGCTGACATTCTGAACTCTTGTCTCATACTCATCTTTTGATCTTAAACCCAAATGTCTTCAGTGAACAACAAAAACAAGGGAATTTGCCTTGCTGTTCCAATACTTTTGGAGGGGACTGTAGATTAGAATTTTATTACAGCAGAGCGACAGCCTGAAAATGCTTAAAACTGCCACGTGTTGCCACGCAGTCTAAATCAACTCATTTTCAATCACCGTTTATGTCGCATTTAGCCATCTGACACTATGTTAAAACTATAGGCCTATTTGAGTCTTGTTGAACGTAACTATGCAGAGGGCTGATTCACAACCACATCATCTGGGTGTGTTAGCCCAGCTTTGAGAAACTCAATGCATGCTTGCAGTTTGCATGCAAGGTAGGTTTTTTTTTCTATTATCACGTAAAAGTAGCCTGGGAATTCCCATGCTGCTTTGCGCTCGATTTCATTCTCACTGCAAAGTCAGCCTGGAAACCACCGCCCTTATTTTTGCTAGAGTTTGGGAACCAATCACAGAACAGGGGGGGGGGGCAGCAAGACGATGACGACGTCTATGCGCTACACCGAAGCTTGTAGAGCGTTAATCCAACATGACAGCGGACACAACGTTACCGTTCAATGCAGCCTTAGAAAGTGTTTCGGAGTAGATTCACCCTAGGGTCATTTGAACCGTGACATCCAGCCAAGTAGCCCACCCGAAGTTTTTCCGATATTGGCTGAACATCAGCTGAGTTACCGAGTTATCCCGAATAGCTTAGTACAAGCGCTAACGGACCCTGGCAGTATCTCCAAAATTACCACACTAAAATCACATGTCATGACACCAAACTTCTACAGTTGTACAAATATGGTCTGTACTCACAAAACGATGCATTTGGAAGTTTGTACATAGTCCAGGAGTTTATTATTATCATCAACACAAGCCTGATAGCTTTTCTGCTGCTAAAGCTTCGTTGACGTCACTTCTGGGAGCTGGGAGCTTCAAAGTAAGATGAGGGTTGATCTACTACTGTAGACAACAAAGCAAGGCTGCTCAATTTCTCCATTATTAAAATAAATTCACAACTCTACAACATAAAAATTCATGTAGAATATAGCATATAGGCCTACTTTGTTGTCAGTTTAAGTAGCTTAGAGCGCAAGTTTACTTTTATTTTCCATTTTTTTCTTCTTCCTCGTCGAATTTCTGTCGTCATCTGGTATAAGTGATACAATTGGCTATGAATCGCGCGCAAAGCAGCATGGGAAGAACCTGACGTCATTTGATAGACATTCGTAGCGCCCAATAAACGGCTCTAGGCATTCGTAAACCACGCCTCAAATACGAGAAAATGCACACCTAGTTCCCAGACCACCATCTCATCGAGATTGTGGACGCGTCAGCCAGGCTAACGTAAAAGTGCTTTCTGTCTCCATATTTTTTAAACTTCTTTCTTTAATGTCCAAATGTCCCAAATATCTACCACCCAAATGTCCCAAATATCTAAGTAATGGCTTTTTTTGGCCACTCTTCCATAAAGCCCAGCTCTATGGAGTGTATGGCTTACTATGGTCCTATGGACCAATATGCCAGTCTCTGCTGTCGAGCTCTGCAACTCCTTCAGGGTTTCCTTTGGTCTCTGTGCTGCCTCTCTGATTAATGCCTGAGTTTTGGTGGGCGGTCCTCTCTTGGCAGCTTTGTCGCGATACCATGTTCTTTCCATTTGAGGATGATGGAATTGATGGTGCCCCGGGGATCATTAAAGATTTTGATATTTTTTTATAACCCAACCCTTACTTGTGCTTCTCAACATCTTTGTCCCTGACTTGTTTGGACTTCATGGTGTGATGCCTCTTGCTTTGTGGTGTTGCAGCCTCTGGGGCCTTTCAGAAAAGGTGTGTTTATACTGACAGATCACATGACATCTATATTGCACACAGTTGGACTCCATTTCACTTAATTATGTGACTTTTGAAGGTAATCGGTTGCACCAGAACATTTTAGAGGCTTCATAGCATACATATGCACATGCCAATTTTCAGTTTGTTTTTTTTAATTCTTTTTTTAATATATATTTTTCTCATTTCATTTCACCAACGTAGACTATTTTGTGTAGATCCACCACATAAATAATATTTAAAAACATTTAAATTACAGGTTGGAATGTAACAAAATAGGTAAAAAGCCAGGGGGGGATACTTTTGCAAGGCACTGTACAGTGGTAGCCATTGTGGATGATGAGGTGTTGTAAGGTTGAGTATGCTGAGTATGAATTGATTTGGTGATATTTAGCTCATAATTGTCCATAAAACAGCCCTGTACCTAAGGGTTGTATTGTGTTGTGATATTATAGTGTAAATTAGATACTGTAGGGCATAAGGCCTAATATTATTTTTTATGCAAAACAGCTGGCTGTCTCTTGACTAGGCACAATCATTCAGGTGAGGCTCACGAGAATGGCAAAGAAATTAACTCAATCATAAAACAATAAGCCCATAGGGCACAGAAAAGAAAAAAAATCACCCACTGAAAGAAAAATAAATCTTGCTTGAGTTGGTTGCCAAGTACCAAACTTTTGGTGTCACTCCCTTGTATGTCAAATCCATTCACTTTATTCAAATTCACATCTTATCAACAAGAAGATATCTCAAGGGTGTAATGCATTAAAAACAACATTTTTCACAACTTTAATAAAAGACTCAGCAAGAGATAGTTTGAGTGTCATTAGTTGCCAAGATGTACACAAGCAAGTACTGAATCACAGCACTCTTTGTATCATTTAATTTGTTCTATACTTCTTATTCCCTTAACTAATTGGAATTAAATGTTTTTGCTATGCCTGACAGAAACTACGTTTTAATGCTCAGCAGTGTCATGGTTCTGACTGCTTACACATTGTACATGTAACAATTCTACTTTCAGAAAACTGGATGAGGTCTTATCCTGGTTTTGAGAATTTCAACAGTAACCAGGATGTTGGGACATAGAAACATCTTACTCGAGTTTCTGTTCATTCTCTGTTTGTGGCTGAGCTTGTCACACCGCGGTGAGGTCAAGTGGGTTTTTTGTCTCGTCTCCATGTCATGTCTCGTCATTTCCCGTTTTATTTTGAAAGATTAACTCCCCTCTCGTTTCAGGTCACTTGCCCTTCCTCTCGTGTTCCAGTCTGATTGTCGCATGAATGATTCCACCTGTTCCCTGTTAACCCTGTGTGTATAAGAGTCAGCGTCTCCCCTTGTCTTGTGCCAGTGTGTTGTATCTGTTGTCCCCAACGTGCTTCACTCTCGCCTTTGTAAGCCATAGTCCATGTACCAAGCCATAGTTTTGACCAATACCTCGCTAAGCGAGTTTTTGTTTTTGAATAACTTTTGTAAGATAATCTTGACAAAGCATAATTTAAGTTTGATAGCGTTTTTGCTTTTTCCTCCTAGTGGAGTGATCTTTTGTTTTGAATAAGGTTTCATACTCTAGTGCCTCCTATTTTTACAGGAGAGGTTTTTTGTTTTCCCCTGCAGCAGGAGTGATTTTTAGTTTAAAGATCAAAGTTTGATAGTCTTTGTTTTTTCCTCCTTAGTAGAGTGATTATTTTGATAAATTTTCATAGATATACTTCTCTCATTTTGGGAAAACACTGGTCAGGTGGATCTGTGTGTGGAAGCAGACTATTTCAATTCTGGCCTGATTGATGTGACCTTGGTGTTCCTCAGGGTTCAGTCCTGGCACTAATTCTGTTGCATGGAAGTAATTTTGAAATCGCTTCTTTCAACACAATTAAACACATTCTTATATGACTTAGAGGCAGACACTTTCAAATCTACATATTTTGGCTTTTTTTTATTTATTTTACTCTTATGCTTGTGTCAAATGTCTGTATGCGTAGGCTGTTGTAGTTGTGCTGTCTGATGTCTTGATCATGAAAGTCGTGAAAAAAATGTTTTATCTCATGAAACTTTTCCTGGTTACATAAAAGTTCAAATGATATACATTCATATTCAATAAGCATATTTTTGGGACAACAATTGGTCAATTTCAAACTTAAGCCCTGTATATGTGCCATCTGCCCCCAAATTCCAGTAATGGTCAAGCTGTGGAACAAACTTCAAATTACACTGTGTACTTCCCACCAGTCAGTGAACGGCTGCACACAGTCACTTCATGAATTGCCCTGTAATTTAGTTTTACACAGCAGCTGTACAAGGATTGAACTATGAGCTGTGTGACGGCTTTATTTAACTGTGAGCTGCACTAACAGAAACATCCTCTTTGCAAAAGATTAAAATAACCTGAATCATATTGAGTCTGGGCTTCAGGGATCATTTCATTTTTAGTTTGTGTAATCTGATTTTGTGATTAACTGACCTTTTGTCCCAGATTTTGAAAAGCTTATTCCCTCTTTCTGAAAAAAATGTTCTACCTAGTGTTTTCAGGTAAACGGCCCTGAGGCTCTTTGTATTTAAGTATTTAACTGTTGAAATGGGAGGAGGTGGAACTTCTCCTTCTTAAAATGTAATTGTTAACAGACTTCAGACAAAACTGAAGTCGTTATCTTTGGACCTGAGCGCTTTAGGGAGAAATTGTCTAGCTATATAGTTACTCTAGTTGGTATTTCTTGGTATGGTATTAGTTACTTGGATGGTATTTCCAGTGAGGAACCTTGGAGTTATTTTTGACCAAAATTTATCATCTGACTCACATATAAAACAGGTTTCTAGAACTGCCTTCTTTCACCTTCGTAATATTGTTAAAATCAGGAACATCTTGTCTCGGGCTGATGCAGAAAAACTGGTCCATGCATTTGTTACTTCAAGATTGGACTTCTGTAATTCTTTATTATTGGGCTGTCCCACATATTCTCCGAAAAGCCTTCAGCTGATCCGAAATGCTGCAGCCAGAGTTCTGATGAGAACTAACAGGAGAGATAATATTTCTCCAGTTTTAGCTTCTCTTCATTGGCTCCCTGTTAAATTCAGAATAGAATTTAAGATTATTCTCCTCATATATAATGGACCCTGAGTCTGGAAATAAAGTTGAAAATATATAAAGCTCTTCATGACCGAGCTCCATCATATCTTCAAGATCTCATAATAAGATATTTTCCTAACAGAGCACTTCGCTCCCAAACTGAAGCTTTACTTGAGGTTCCCAGAGTTTCTAAAAGTAATGCCCCTCTCTTGTGGAATAAGCTGCCAGTAAATGTAAGGGAAGCAGACACCCTTTCCACTTTTAAGACCAGGCTTAAAACTTTCCTTTTTGATAAAGCTTATAGTTAGGGATGGCTCAGGTGATCCTGAAACATCCCATAGTTAAGCTGTTAAAGGCCTAGACTGCTGGGGGGCCTCATCTGTCACACCTTTCCTCACTTTACTCTTTTTCCCCCGTTTAATTTCTCAAATGATATTATGTACTGGGCACATTATTGTGGTCATTAACTCGTGTTTCCCTGTCTCAACAGGTATCTTTTAAATGGTGTTACAAATAGCCACTTAATATTTACTTTACAGTGTAAAACATGATCAAAATGAGGTACCTCCATGCCGAGATATCACCTGTTTGAACAATGTT